>NW_005187646.1:700155-702092 GCF_000239375.1 Pundamilia nyererei | reverse complement strand
AAATACTCCAAACTTAAAAATATAAACACAATGTGTTTGTATTTTTAAGTTTGGAGTATTTTTAGTGGCAGTTTTCGAATTGTTCTGTAAGCATAACATTGACATCAGTAGTGAATATACCCTGACTTCAGCTCAAATAAGACCTCTCTGGTTCCTAAAGTCTTTTGGTAAAGAAGTTTTTTTCTTTTTTTCCACAAAAAATATTAAAAAAGACATAAATCTAGCATAGTGTTATGTTGGCTAGTAAATAACAGGGGTGCAGGCAAATGTTTGGATCTAGATCTTTTGGGTGTGTTTTTTTCCTGCCTGTATTGTCCCTGATCATTTGTTGTTGTGGACAATATTGTGAGAAAAATACAATTTCAGACAAAAGCGAATACATAACACATTTATTTGAGGAAAGTTTGTTGTGCTCCGCATGTTTTTGTTTTGTTTTGTTTTGTTTTTGGCATCTTGCTACCTTAGGATTTTTATACTTCTAGTTGTTGAAATAAATGTTGTTTTTGTCAAGTAAACTAAAAAAATAACTGCATGAAAATGTACATTCTGATATGGGCAACAGAAACTATATTATTATTGTTATTATTATTATTATTATTATTATTATTATTATTATTATTATTATTATTATTATTATTATTATTATTATTATTGTCTTTGTCTTCTGTATGATATCATATCTCTGTACCATGCTGCTTACTTCCGATATCCAATTTTGAAATATAATTCCTAATATAATTAAGTGCTTTGTTAATAGCAGTTATTGCAAGACAGATGATTTGATGTAAAACCACAAAATTATGTCAGATTGTATGAATTAAAAAAACAGTATCCCTCTCAAACATGGCAAAAAACATTCATGGCATTTGTCTGTGAAGGTTCTCATGGCATTTACTAATGTGACATCCTGACACCTACTACCACATAAATAACAAAACTGAGGCTAATGTAGATGAAAAAGATATAAATTGATGGAAATTTAAAAAGCTTTAAAAATAAAATCAGTATGAATAAGTGCCAGCAAGTAAGAGCTGTAATCTTACTTACTCTGGATGACTAGAAAAGTTAGTACAAGACAAACTTACAAACACTTGAAGACGAATTTGACTGTCACCCTCACTGCAGGAATGATGATGAGAAGTAGCTCAATAATTTAAGTCTCCAAAATCTTTGATCTTAAATCAGCTGTACATGTCCTGTATGATGAAACTTACATGAAACTGAATACTGATTACAGTACATGCTGTGCTTAAGTCAGTATTTTGGCACCAATGATAGGTGACATAATTTCTCTGACATTTTTTTAAAGGTTGATTAATAAGCTACTGTGAACGTTTGCTGGCACTCCTCCCCTTTGGCCGCTGTTAAACTAATAGGTAACATTTTCAAATGCTGTTACACTATCAAGTGTTATTAAGGTATCAGTAAGTGCTTAATTCATTATTTATATGGCATTATTGCTCTTTAGTATGTCATTCATAAATATTATTATGACTATGATTATGATTTATTTTTAGCAGTAATGTAGTAGTAGTGATAGCTGTTAATGGTGTAACAATAACTGTTAGGTTATATGGTTGGATTGTCATTTATGCTTAGAAATATATACTCATATATAGGGATGGGTATCGAAAACCGGTTCTTGTTGAGAACCGGTTCCTACTGTTTCAATTCCTTGGAATTGTTTGCCATTTTCACAAACAATTCCCTTATCGATTCCAGTCGTCCCGAATGACGCCACCACGTTGCGGAGTGTCATTTACCTGGTAGGAAACTAAGCGGCTCAAACGCTAAAAAGTTTGGTCATACTTTACGAGAACGGATGATAACAGGGCAACTTGCAATACTTGCAAAGTAGATACTTCATTTAAGGGAGGAAACACTAGGTTCAAGGTTCTTTATTTGTCACATGCATAGTTATACAAGTATAACACACA
>NW_005187646.1:642466-697224 GCF_000239375.1 Pundamilia nyererei | reverse complement strand
GCAGCGCTCTTCACAGTTCTCTCCCTTGTGCACGAGATCACACAAAGAGTTCTGCCTGGTGTCCAATGCTTTTTGCTATTGTAGTAGAATTGTCTCTGATTGTTCCAGTGAGGGGTTTGTGCTAGATAGACCCATCATTAACAGATGGAGAAAAATACCTATATTTATAAATGACATACTAAGGAGTAATAATATAGAAATCATAGATTAAGCACTTGCTAAAACCTCACTAATACCTAATATTCTTCTTGTAAACAGGTGTCTGTATTCTGTAATTGATTTTCTCCATGTTTCCTCTGCTTGGCTCTCTCTTTCCAACCTCACATTGCATAATCCAGTGATTACATATAGTCATGGCTTTGTGACATATCCAACTATTTCCAGCTGCCCAGTGAGCCAGCTGTCAAGGACAAACCTTCCTTCCTGATTAGGAAGATCACGTGCTGATTACATAGGGGACATCAGGGTCACAAGTATGGTTGCACCATAGATCTTTGATGACACTGTGGCTCAGAAATACTTGTATAATACATTTGATTCACAAGAACACATGCGCTAACTGATATCGGAATCAGAATCAGAATCAGAATCGTGTTTATTGGCCAAGTATATGTGCAGACACATACAGGGAATTTGGTTCCGGTAGATGGTGGCTCTCAAGCACAGCAATGTAAATCTCACACACACAAGTGTCTATATATACACATTACACATACATACACAAAGCTGTGTAAACCAACTATAAATAACGAATCTAAACTTATATACATAAAATTTTTGCATTTTATGTACATGATCGCAAAGCAGTTTGAATCTAATGCTTCTGGCCTTGCTTCCCTTCCAACTGGTTTCTTACACGGACATTAAAACTACCTTCATTTTCTTCATATCAGCCAGCTCTCTCTTTACCAGTCATCCACCAGTCATCCCTCCATTTAAAGTACCTACTCTCACTTCCTTCTCTGCCTCCCAACACGCCTTTCCCTTTACCTCCTCCTCCTCTGTCTACCGCCAAACAATTTCCACCTTCTGGTCAACAAAACTATAGGCAGTCGTTGTTAATCCATACCAGACCAATTTTGAACGGAGGTCTCATTCTGATCATCTCATGATGATCCATATGTCTGATTTGGCAATTAGATGCCCTTGCTGATGGAAACCTCCCCATGTATCCAGGCTTGTGACCGGCACTACTTGGCCAACCCAGCCATGGGTTTGGACTATCTTCCATACTGATCTTCCATGTGTGATTTTTTTTTTGGGTTTTAAATATGCTGTTGAATTGTTGCTGGAATGTGGTCAGCGTCTATGATCTCAGCAAGGTTTCTAATCTCTGTAACATCTTCCACAGACAGATGTGTTAATTTTTAAGAAATTTCCAGAATCACAAGAGAAAGGAATTAATGCTGCAGTTATGTATGCATTTTTATACAGTCAAATAGTCTGTCATCTAGGTCCAGTGAGTTAATAACAACCCTTTCACTGGCCTTTATACACTTCTTTAATAATACTACTGGAGATTTTTCATGTTTCACCCCCCCCCCCCCCTTCCATTTTACTATTTCCTTCCTCATCTTGCAAAATCCAGTGATTGCATACAGTCATGAATTTACAACAAACATATCCAACAACTCATAGTGTCCCAGCCAGCTATCAAGGACAGTCATTTCTTCCTAAGCAGGAAGATCACAGGTTGGTTTCATAAGGGTCATCAGGGTTACAACTTTCCTTTGGTTGCACCATCGATCTGTGATGAAATTCTGGCTGAACCAGCAAGTCTTTTTGTATTGTGGATTTGTGCAAGAATACAGAAATTTGAAATGTCTCTAGTCAGATCATGCATTTTATTACTAGATGAGACCTGATAAGACCATCCATCCTTCAATCCCTCCATCCATCCACTTTCAGAGTGGGGATGGAGCCTATCCACTCTACTCATGAAGTGAAAATCAAACAACATTCAGGCTTGATGTGCTGAAATGTATAATGAGGATGCATTCTGAGAGAGAAGGAGGGCTACTGAGTCTTAATGGTCTATATTCTGCACCTCTCTTCCTGAAACTGCAGTGGTGGGATCCCTCAAACAAAATAGTGGATACTAGAGGTGAACAAAGTCATCAAACGGAAGACCTACTTAGTACTTGACAAGCATGAGTGATAGTGGCTGAACCAAAAACTCAGGTGTGGGAGGAGTTCATTTAGATCATGGAAGCTTGCCTCCCTATACCACTGACCTCCCCAACTGTGCTCATCCCTTGTCCTCTAACCACCATTCCCTTAAGCTCCTCCTATCCAGGTATAAAGGTAGGCTAAAATGAGTAACCAATAGTCTCTGCTCTGGGCAGACTGAAGGATAGAGACTGCACTGCGACCATGGGATCGAAAGTAAGTGTTGTCACATGTTTTAACCTGGAGTTTAGACTTCATTTGGACTAAGTCTGGGCTCTTTAATTTAATTTACTTTTTTTTTTTTTTTTTACATTTTTTTTAGCTTTAAATTCATTTCAGTTTTTGGTTATGAGTTTTCAGTTAAGCTTTTATATTTTCATTGGACCTTAATATCACATTCTTATGTCAAAACCTTCCAGCTTTAAAAACTATCTGAAACCTTATTTTAAAATTATGTATGCGAATTTGAATTCACTGTTCTAATGATTAACAGCATGCCAATCAACAATATATTATCTATTAATTATTACCAGTAATTACAAATAATAATAATTAAGGTGGTTTTCTGCAGCTTTCTGAATAAATAGAAGACGACGCTTCAGGGAAATCTTCTCACATGTTTTGAATGTTATTTAGAACTTCATTTTGTCCCACTTTGTTCATTCCAGCAAATGAATGATGACTACAAACTGGCGAACACCTCAGAAAATGATGACAAAACAACCAAGAAGGGTCAAAAATCCAAGGATACGGAGGACCTGAAAAAAGAAGTTGATCTGGTGAGTACTCCTCTTTTGTGCAGCCACTCTGTGATTATCTGTCAGGTAACACTCAAGCACACAAACACAACTTCTGCAAACGCTATAAAGAGTTTGTAACGTGCAAATATTCATCTTAATTAAGAAAGAAAGAGGCATTGAATGGAATGACTTTCATGAAATGGACTTAAGGACAACGTTAATCAGTCCATGTTACAGCTAGAGCATGAGCTCTGGCTGCCCAAGCTGTACTTCATAAACATTGTTGTGTACCATCCCATGTTAAGTTGTTAAGATGTTGGCAGTTATAAATGAACTTTTAAGTTTTGCTATCTAAAGAAGGTTTAAATGCTGAGTGAAGGAGCTGGTTGTATTTATATATTATTTTTTATTTTATTAAATTATATCTAATCTTGTATCCACATACAGTAAACCTATATCATTCAACTGTCCATATTTATAAAATCACTTTAATAAAGTTTTAGGTGGGTTTGAATTCACATGTAGATATATCCGACAACCAGCAGAACAGCTAGTTTTCACCGCTGTCAGCCTTTTCTTGCTCTGAACCGGTGTCTTGGTCGCTTCTCAAGGTCACTGATGAAATTGCATCACTGGGGAAGCATCACAAGGCAAACAAAGGGATGACAAATTATTTCATAACAATAACATGGTGCCTGCAGGGTTTTGAGGGATAGTGACCTTGGCCAGGTCAGTTCGTAACCAAATAGAAAGCAAATAGAGGATTAAAATATTTTGCTGGTGATTCTTGTATGCTTCTAAAACAACTTTAGAAAATATGCTATTTTGACAGAAGATGATATTCTGTTAAATAATTTTGAGAATAATTTTAAGCTCGTCCATCAGAAGGCCCGGTGAGCTTAGTCCATGGGAAGCTCTCTGCCATCCATCTGTTCTGTTCACGAGAATAATATTCCTCCTCCAGTATTAGTCAGAACTGACTTAAACTTACACACAGTAATATAGTGGTTCTTAACCCAGATAATGCTCAAGGTTAAGATTGTATGACCTTGACATTGACAAGCTTGACAAGGATTGTGATGAATATTTGGCGTACATACATGATTGATGTTCTAGTTTCTTGAATCCAGCCAATGACCTTCCTGCACAATGCCACCCAGCAGATTGTTATTAGGTGATTAAAGCCACGTCTTGGTTGCATATTAATGATCACTGTCCTATATCTTAACTTGAGCTCAAAGATGTGCTACAGGACATCTCAGTTCCATATACACATGATGAAAATGTGGTTTTTTTTGAGTAGGAACATCAAAATCAGTGGAGAAGTGTTCTCGAGCTGCAATAGTAGCAACAGTAGTGTATGGCATGTTCACATTATCTATGGCACATTTGGTAAGGAAAATGGCTTATTGGGTGAACCATGCAACCACACCCGTTTTCTCATGTCACTGTAAAAACTGCTTATAAATGTGACTGATCACACTTCATCCAAGCTGAAGACTTCTCATTGAACAAGTAAATATTAATGAAATGCATCATTTTGTATTCAACCTACTCAGAGCAGCAGACGATTGAAACTTTAATTTTTTAAAGTCAAAGTGAACTTGTAGGTTAAAGACCTTTATTGTAATTTTACAAGCATACCAAAATTACATTTATACTAATTTCACATATAATGACATAAGTACTGGATCAACTTCCTTAAACAACAGTGCAAGTGCATCAACAATATTATCTTAATCTCCTTTAGAAATATAGAGAAAAGTTGCTTTACCCACGACTGCTGAGGTGTTGTCATCACAATAAAGGTGCCTTGTGATGCTGACCACCTGGCATCTGAAGTTCGAGACAAGATGTTGCTCACATGCCATGATGTCAGATTGTGAACATCCTGCCTGTATGTGTTTTTGTTGCTTACAGTTAAAAGTCAGATGGCAGTCATGTCATCCGCAATTGTAACAATAGTGTTGGAGGTACGGATGGTTTCAAAGTTGTGTACACAGCATTTAGCAAAGGGTCACCATACAGCCTTGAGGTACTTTGGTCAGATATATATGTATGTATTTAAATATGTTTTTTTAATATATAAGATATGACATGCTGCATCAAGTCAAAATGCAGATAGAGAATATTGTTCCTGTTGTGTCTTGTATTCTGTATTAAGACTACAATAAGTTGTTCTTTGACACTAATGAAATTGCTGAAATAAATTTTTGGGGCTAATTACAAATGTGCATGATCAACGTCATGAAATCAATGTTAATTTCTTTCATTAGAATTTATGTTGATTAAAGTTCAGCTACAAGTTTGTGAGGATGGACGCCCCTGCTGGGAAATTCAACTGCAATGTCAAAAAAATTAGCAAAACTCTTGGGAGGAAACATCAGTCAGATATTAAAAGAGTGGTTATTAGCAGCAACATTGTTTCCATTCACAGACAGATTCTAGTCTTACTTGACTGTTTGCTTTAGCTAATCTTAAATTTCCTCCATGGACCAAAACGTAGCCACAATGCTCAGTTTTTAGTCTTTTTTGTGCTCTCTGTGTCCCTCTGGAGGACACGGGGAAGTTTACAAAAGATTTTTCTCAAAGGAGATTATAGCTGCAGCTTCACAATCACTGGGATTTTGACTTGTTTTTAAAAATGCATCTCTCTGTCTCTTTCTGTCTTTGTTTCACCTTAGGATGACCACAAATTAAGCTTTGATGAACTTCACAGAAAATATGGAACTGACCTGACAAGGGTGAGCACTCCAAATGTGGGATAAGGAGAGAGGGGAGGGAAGATTTGGCAGTCGGTGTATTTTTCTTGCATTCAATGCTTTGTCAACTTACTAGGCTATTTGTGAAGTAATGCCATTATTGGAGGTGTATTATCCAAGAAACACTGTGAAATGATTGCGAAAAAGTCAAGTCTGACTTCTTTTTCCGACATTAGATGGACACGACAAAAATAACTAAAATAAAAACACTCTTCAACGACCCACAAAACACACAATTAAAAGGGTCATAGGACCTGTAAAGAAAGAACTGTAGTGTACTCCACTTGTACAGACAGGTCTTTTGACACTGTTTTTAGGGTCTTTCTTCATCCAAAGCAAAAGAGATCCTGGCCCGAGATGGCCCCAACGCCCTCACACCTCCTCCCACAACACCCGAGTGGGTCAAGTTCTGCAAACAGGTGAGAGTCAAACCACAAATCTGTGTTTGAATTCAGATATTAGAAATGCAAAAAAAGTGAGTACAACAAGCAAAGCCTGAATGTTATTTCCTCTGGTTTCCAGCTGTTTGGTGGTTTCTGCATGCTGCTGTGGATTGGTGCATTCCTCTGCTTCTTGGCTTACGCTATCCAGGTTGCCTCAGAGGAGAACCCTGGAAATGATAATGTAAGCAAGTCTTTATCTGAATTGTTATCTACTAAATAATGTGCATCCCAAAAAGTTGATCCTGTTCATCTGGATGCAACCTTTTCAGTTGAAAAGAATCAACTTTTTGGGACTACCTTCACTGGATGATTGAGCATGCATGAAGATAAACAATCTGTACCACTGTTTGCTGTACCACCTAACTCTCTCTTCTATCTTTATGTAGTTGTACCTAGGGGTTGTGCTTTCTGCTGTGGTCATGATCACGGCTTGCTTCTCCTACTACCAAGAGGCCAAGAGCTCCAGGATTATGGATTCCTTTAAGAACATGGTCCCACAGGTGAGACACTGAAAGGAAAACTAATGTAAATTCAACATATTTACAGCTTATATGAATTAAGAAACTGCAGTATTTTTGCACAGTCTTAAGGGAAAAGTTCTGCACTGATGATACATTTTATCATCTGAAATTTTGGTGTTGGCATTAAATTCAAACCGGGTTAATCAAAAATTCCTAAAATCTTTGATTTCATAGCAAGCCCTGGTTATCCGTGACGGAGAGAAGAAAAGCATCAACACTGAGGAGGTGGTGCTTGGAGATTTAGTGGAGGTGAAAGGCGGAGACAGGATCCCTGCTGATCTGAGAATCATCTCTGCTCATGGCTGCAAGGTCTGTATCTCAAATACTCTTTATGCCAGCAAACATTTTTGTAGAGCATGTGTTTGATATCTACTATTATTTATTTATTTATTTAAATGAGAAGAAGACATGCTGTGATGTTTAGTTAGTTTTAGACATAATTTAGTTATGGCCGGCGACAGAGTCGAGCTCAGCCCTCAGTCCGTTTAGATTAGCTAATCTTGTGCATGCAAGCTGATTGCTCAGCTGAAACATTTTTATGCATGGATGTTAAGTTGCTAAGTATATTGATGCATGTGGTGGTCTTCATTCTGAGTAGCATTTTTGTTATTCATTCAAACATCATACCAGTTCCCATTTATTCCTTAAGTCAAATTCATATTTATTAAATAGTATTCATGTGTTTGTTTTACCTGTATTACTTTCTTTTTAATCTCTCAGGTGGACAACTCCTCCCTGACTGGTGAATCAGAGCCCCAGACTCGTTCTCCAGATTTCTCCCATGAAAACCCACTGGAAACCAGGAACATTGCTTTCTTCTCCACTAACTGTGTTGAAGGTAGAGTATGAACAGCTTGTGGTTGATAGAGAAATTTATGTATAATATTTATTATATTGCCCACAAGCATGTTCCATTATCAATGGATTTCAATTGTCCGTTCAGGCACAGCCAGAGGAATCGTCATTAACACTGGAGATAATACTATCATGGGCCGTATCGCCACCCTTACTTCCAGTCTTGAAGCTGGAAAAACTCCCATTGCCATTGAGATCGAGCATTTTATCCACATCATCACTGGAGTGGCCGTCTTCCTGGGTGTAACTTTCTTCATCCTCTCCGTCATCCTCGGATACAGCTGGCTAGATGGTGTTATCTTCCTCATTGGTATCATTGTTGCCAACGTCCCAGAAGGTCTCTTGGCTACTGTCACTGTGAGTTTTGGTGTCTAATGACACTCTCTTTAAATACCTTTCAATTTATTGTTGTCATAGTTTACAGTTTTGAAAACTTACGTTTTGTCTGTAGGTGTGTCTGACTCTGACTGCTAAGCGTATGGCCAAGAAGAACTGCCTGGTGAAGAACCTAGAGGCTGTCGAGACTCTGGGCTCCACCTCCACCATTTGCTCTGACAAGACCGGCACCCTGACCCAGAACAGAATGACCGTGGCTCACATGTGGTTTGACAACCAGATCCATGAGGCCGATACCACTGAGAACCAGAGTGGTGTCGCTTTTCAAAAGAGCTCTCCCACCTGGACTGGTCTGTCCAGAATCGCCGGACTCTGCAACCGTGCCGTCTTCCTGGCTGGCCAAAACGATGTTCCCATTCTGAAGGTGAGAAACTTTCATCTTTAAAACTCCTCTAATTATCAAATTCTAATGCATAAATTACACATCTGCAGTAAATCTTTGCAGAATCTATAGCATAGCATATGCAACTGGGAGATGTTACTGACAGCATTCATGCTGGTGCATTGACAGCGGTATGAGTGCAGTTACATTTTCATGTCAGATTCATGTCAGTTTACACAGCAAGGCTCCAATAGGGTTTGCGACGATGGGGTAACAATGGCATAGATTGAACACAAAAGTATAAGCTCATCATAAATGTGTTGCTCTAGTTCATTGATTCTGATCATCAGAAAATACTTAAATTCAATATTGGAGAAAAATATTTGTAACTTTTGCTTTTTAGTGGAACAAGTCCTCATAGGCATGGACAGAGCTTATTACCTGGTGTATTGATCTTCTTTTTGGAGATGTTTTAAATATACAGCTTGAGCCATTGCAAGAGGTGGCCAGCGAGATTGTTGGATCTACCATATATGACATACGTATTTCTTGCACTGTGAGTCCACTAAATGTGACAGGGTGGGTAATTTATTGCAAATAGTATTTGTATAATATGTGTGGTTACAGGTTTCTTTTTGTCAATGTTGTAAATTTATTTGTTTATTCACCAACAAATAATCGAGCTATTATATTGTTATTTATTGCTCATTCATTTTAATTTGAAATATATTGTTATTAAAAAAGGGACTTGATCCATGATCGATATAATCCGTTTCTGGTTTTGCTAAAACCCACAGAGAAATATCGCTGGTGATGCCTCAGAAGCTGCTTTGCTGAAGTGTATCGAGCTGTGCTGTGGATCTGTTAGTGAAATGAGAGAAAAATACCCCAAAATTGCTGAGATTCCCTTTAATTCCACAAACAAATACCAGGTAAACAATCCACACAATGTATTAAAATTTTAAATGATATTGTATATAAAGATTGTATGTTAGTTTATATATGTGACTCCACCTAAGAGTCCACCTGAGCCCTGGAAGCTGTGCCCATCTTTGATAAACAGTTATGGGCACAAGAGTGTAGAACAACATAGTCATTTTGCATTACATAAACCACTGATAGTATAGATAAGACCTGCATTTAAATCCAGCCTTTCTGCTGTCCTACAGCTCTCTATTCATAAGAACACAACCCCCGGAGAAACCAAACATCTGCTGGTGATGAAAGGAGCTCCAGAGAGGATTTTGGATCGCTGCACCACCATCATGCTTGACGGCAAAGAGCAGCCTCTGGACGGCGAACTAAAAGATGCCTTCAATAGCGCCTATCTTGAGTTGGGAGGTCTTGGAGAGAGAGTTTTGGGTACAGTTTATTTTCATTTCAACCATGTTGAGTACAGTACAGAGAGAAACGAGGCAGCTTTCCTCCCAGACCATAACAGATACAAATTCTGATTGATTCTGAACAGACAATTGAATCTCAATCGCATTTTATTTGTGCCTTATAGGTTTCTGCCACTATCACTTGCCTGATGACCAGTTCAAAGAAGGCTTTGCTTTTGACACTGATGATGTGAACTTCCCCACTGAGAACCTGTGCTTCATCGGCCTCATGTCCATGATTGACCCTCCTCGTGCTGCTGTGCCCGATGCTGTTGGTAAATGCAGGAGTGCTGGAATCAAGGTATGATAACTGTTTGAAAGAACATCTCAAATTGTGATTTTTTTGGATATAGTTTATAAAACAAATTCTGCACATAAACTTTAAACATTTTATCTACTCAATCCTTGCAGGTCATCATGATCACAGGTGACCATCCAATTACAGCCAAGGCTATTGCTAGAGGTGTGGGTATCATCTCAGAAGGCAATGAGACTGTTGAAGACATTGCTGCCCGTTTGAATGTTCCAGTTTCAGAGGTCAACCCTAGGTTAGTTCTCTTATCAAGATTTATTTAGCTAACTTTAAGGATAAGTAGCTGCTGTTCATAAACAGAGGTCATGTAATCTGTAAAGCAAAAATGCCTTTTACTTGAAAATACTCTATTTTCTCTGATACTTTTATTCTTTGTAATACAAGTGTAATAACACTTCTGTTGTGTGGGGGGAAAATGTGATTCATATGCAGCGGGAATCCAACATTTTCTGAAGTCAAATATTTTTTAATGTTGCTTTTTGCTTAACATACCATCTTTTTTTTCTTTTTTTGCCAGGGTTGATTCAGTCTTTGTTCTATACCAATGCTTTCATCTTGTCTTCATCATGCCCTGTGCTCAGACGCAGGACGTTGGATAACAACTGCTGTTATACTTACACTGTTGTAATCTAATCTACAGGGATGCTAAGGCCTGTGTCATCCATGGTGGGGAGCTTAAAGACATGACCCCAGAGGAGATTGACGATGTGTTGAGGAACCACACTGAAATTGTATTTGCCAGGACCTCCCCTCAACAGAAACTGATCATTGTGGAAGGATGCCAGAGACAGGTGAGCATCGGGGGGATTCTCACAGACACAGTTTGACAAGTGTTTTATTTGTGACTTGTAAAAAACACTTTATTCCTTGTACAGGGAGCCATTGTGGCCGTGACAGGTGATGGTGTGAACGACTCTCCAGCTCTGAAGAAAGCTGACATCGGTGTTGCCATGGGCATCGCTGGATCTGATGTCTCCAAACAGGCTGCTGACATGATCCTGCTGGATGATAACTTTGCCTCCATTTTAACTGGAGTGGAAGAAGGTAAGACCTTGGGAAAAATGTCGAATTATATAAAATACAAAGCATCACTGAATCTGCTAAATTACTTTGTTCAGGCCGTCTGATCTTTGACAACTTGAAGAAGTCCATCGCCTACACTCTGACCAGTAAAATCCCTGAGATGTCACCCTTCCTCCTCTTTGTGATCGCCAACATCCCTCTGCCCCTGGGAACTGTCACCATCCTCTGTATTGATCTGGGAACTGATTTGGTGAGCTGTTTGGCTCTTCATCCTGCTCTATGTAGAGGTTCAAATGGTAGATAATGCAGTTATGGGTTGATTTTGTTTACTTGTGGTGTCACAGGTCCCTGCAATTTCTTTGGCTTATGAACAAGCTGAGAGTGACATCATGAAGAGACAGCCCAGAAATGCATCAGACAGGCTGGTGAACGAGAGACTCATCAGTATGGCTTATGGACAGATTGGTAACACATTATTTATACTTTTAAACCTTTAATTATTCTGTTCCTATTTGCTGTATTATGTCTTGATGCATGCTCCATCATACAGGTAAAGAAATCCCCAAAAGTTGATTCTGTTAATCAGGACGTCCCGTTTTCAGTAGGAGAAATGTTTCATCACTCATCCAAGTGTCTTCTTCTGTCTCAACTGACTGAGATGGAAGAAGTCTCCAACGTTATAAAATGGTACATTTGCATAACTTATAAAACTAGCAACATTAAATGAAAACTGGACAGTGAGGTCAGTTTCATGATCATTAATATGCAAATTGTCATTATTATTGATTATTGATCAACAACCACTGATCAATGGCCATGAGTACCATTCACAGAGAGTTGGGTAATGGCTGCAGTCACAGCATTGTAAGATGGTAGCTCTTCACTCTTGTGCCATCCGCTTCATCAGAGGTGGTTTGATTTCCATCCATTCGCTTCCGCTTATCCTTTTCAGGGTCGCGGGGGGCGCTGGAGCCTATCCCAGCTGTCATAGGGCGAAAGGCGGGGTACACCCTGGACAGGTCGCCAGTCTGTCGCAGGGCCAACACACAGGGACAGACAACCATTCACACTCACTCGCACCTAGTGACAATTTAGATCAATCAATTAACCTATCCCCACAAGCTGCATGTCTTTGGATGGTGGGAGGAAGCCGGAGTACCCGGAGAGAACCCACGCAAACACGGGGAGAACATGCAAACTCCACACAGAAAGACCCCGGCCTGATGGAGGAATTGAACTCAGGACCTTCTTGCTGTGCGGCAACAGTGCTAACCACCGTGCCACCATGCTGCCCGGTTTGATTTCCCCGATGTGTAAATCCTGGCTATCCTCTTGGCACTTAACAGTTTACACTATGTTACTCTGTTTGTGTCAGGGGACCTGATCCTTGGGGTGGACCAATTTTTGGCGCAGCGTGTTTTGGGGTTTAAAAGCTGCAAAGACACAGTGTTTAGAAAAAAATGTGTCTCAACTGCTCCGATACTCCTGACACGTATGGGATCAGTACGGGTTTTGGCTTCGACTGCGGTTGTCCTTCTCTCCTGGATCAGCTGGAGCTTTCCTTTGGTGCCTTCCCAGCTTTGAGAAATATTCAGTTGGGATAACCACATTTACTCAGGGCCTTCTTGTGTGTGCATTCTTGTACCATTCTCTGGTCACAATTGTCGCAAAAGTAACAATACAAAGTTTGTAAAAAGTTTCTCATTTGAAAAATGTTCAAAAAGGAAGATGTTTAAGAATGAAGATTGAAGAAACTTAATAGGTCCAAATTCAATTAACAATAATTGTTTGTTTTTTTAAAGTAACATTTTGTGATCAATTTCAATATCACATTTGTAAAGTATTCCCAAATATTTCCTGCTGTGGTTTGGTTCTGTGTCATAATCTTTGAATTCTCTGTCCATTATATCTATTTACCTTGGCTTTGCATAGAATGACATTGACGTGTCATATTTGTTCATGTTTATTTATGAAGAAACTGCCACAGTTGTAAAATAAAAAGTTCTAACTTTCTCTGATAAGAATCCATTGACGTTTTCTGTTGTTTTCTTCATGGTAGGCATGATACAGGCCTCAGCTGGCTTCTTCACATATTTTGTCGTCCTGGCTGAAAATGGTTTTTTGCCCTTGGATCTCATGGGACTTAGAATCTTCTGGGATAACAGATTTCTAAATGACCTAGAAGACAGCTATGGGCAGGAGTGGGTCAGTCTGACTTGTGTTACTAGCTGTACTTTGGACTGTGAAAATGATCAAACTTTACGGTACAGTCCACTGAAGTTTCAGTGCTCAAAATCAAAAACATTCCAATCTTTTCATCTCTTTTTTTATACACCAGACATATGAGAGCAGAAAGATCTTGGAGTTCACCTGCCACACAGCCTTCTTCTCCAGTATTGTGATTGTCCAGGTGGCTGATCTGCTCATCTGTAAAACAAGGAGGAACTCTATTTTGCAGCAAGGAATGAAGTACGTATACATCAAGATCCGAAAGAGCTCCAATGGGTGTGATAGAACTTTTCAATTCAATTGTATTAAGTGCCAAATCACAAAAACATTTGCATCAAGGCGCTTTATATCATAAGGTAAAGACCCTACAATAAAACAAAGAAAAACACCCAAATCATATGGCCCCCTACAAGCAAGCACTTTGGCAAGAGGGGGAAGGAAAAACTCCCTTTTAACAGGAAGAAACCTCCTGCAGAACCAGGCTCAGGGGGGAAATACCAGTTAGGTTGAGGGGAGAAAGCAAGGACAAAGACATGCTGTGGAAGAGAGCCAAAGATGAAAAATAACAATGCATCATGGGTAGCTTAGCCCTATTTCATGAGCTGGTTCCAAGGAAGAGGGGTCTGAAAGCGTCAGGTTTGAGGTAATGAGACCCAAATGCAGAACTCCTCCAAGAAAAGACAGTGAGTTTATTTACAGGGTTAAAAAATGCGCAAGTCCCAGCACTGTGGTTCCCATGGCGATTTCTCCCAAATCCCAAACAGTGCTTGTGTCCATGGTGGGAATCGTGAAACAGCAACTCCAATTCCAAAACACTGGCTCCACTCCCATGAAAACAACTCAGCTCCAGATTCATAGTGAAGACAAAACACACTGGTGATGGCTAGGCAATCCACCAGCAAACAAGGTTTTCATTAAGCAATCCACTGCCATACTGACGAGTTCAATACACTGTTAAGTAGGGATGCTGCCGATGACGGTAATCAGCTGCAGATGGCAGCAACAGATGAGCAGCAGGTGTGGCTGACTCCAGTGAGTGAACACTTCAGCTCTGAACAATACTCAGCGCCAAAACCTCCAGGGATGCAAAAGTCCCACACAAAAGCACACACAACAGGGAGAGAGAGATGTGAGGGGAGTAGCAGCAAAAACACACACTCAGACACAACGGGCAGGTCGAGCGATGAGGGCTGCTGGACCATGACAGAAAGCTGAAGGCTCTGTCTCCCGTTCTACTTTTAAATACTCTCTCACGCAGCCTGAGAGCAAAGAGTTTTAATGGTGTGATATGGTAGTGTAAGGTCATTAGGATAAGATGGGCACTGATTGATCAAGACCTTGTATTTGAAGAGAAGGTTTTAATATTTCATTCTGGATTTAACAGGGAGCCAATGAAGACAAAAAATATGTAAGAAATATGCTCTCTCTTTCTAGTCTCTGTTGGTACTCTTCTGCTGCATTTTGGATCAACTGAAGGTTTCAGACATCCTGATAATAATGAATTACAGTAGTCCAGCCTGGAAGTAGTAAATCCACGAACAAGTTTTTCAGCATCACTCTGAGACAGGAGTCATTCTATTTTAAACGTGTTTTTATCTCTGTTCACAAGTTTCTGGATTTCTTTTTTTTATAAGACTGAACTTTATTTTTCTATATTCACATTCTGTTTAACTTGTTGCTTTTTCGAAGAAGTGGTGCAGACTAATGAAGCAGTCTGCTGACAAAAGTTACAAATAGCTGTTTAAAATGAAAGCAGTTTAAAAATAATTACTGAATGATTCATTGTGAATTAGTTTATTATCTAAATAAAGGCTCAGCTAGTTTAGATGTTTAGATGGGGCGTGAAAATATTTCTTCCTGCCATGTGGGGAATTATGTCAAAAGTATGAGACCCGCTGACCTAAGGGAAGCACAGCATATTTAATGCCTACAGCACGCTCTAATTGCTGTAATAAAATGTTATGGTCAACAGGATTAAACTCTCTTGTCTAGCAGGAAAGCACAGCGATAAGATGATCACTTGTAACCTTCACCCAGTGTTTGTATTTCAAGTTTAAGTAATATTCTTTGATTTAGTGTTATTCGTGGTTTTGGGTGTCAGTGTTTATTATAGCTTGTGTATAGTCTCTGTGCCTGTGTTTACTCTGCGCCTTCCCTGTGTTCTTCGTTTCATGTCAGGTACCATTGTCTCTATGTTTGTGCATCTCCTGTGTCTCCTCAGTCAGTCATGTCTCCCTGTCTCAGGGTCAAGTCCGCTTCTTTGTGAATGTCTCATGTTTCCTGTTTTATTTTGAAAGTCCCTCTTCTAGTGCTCATTGTGTTCAGTTTTGGTCTAAGGAGCTTGCAAAAAAAAGCATCTGAGTGGACGTTAAGGCATCTGGGATCTCATAACTGGATTACAGATGGCAGACAGTTGGTGTAAACCACTGCCTCTGTTCAAAGATGGCCATTCACAGCGGACATAGATGGTTTCTTTCACTCCTCTTTCAAACTGTCTTCTCTGTCCAAAATATGACATTGGCATCCTCTAAAGAGTGACCTTTGTCCTTTAGATCCTGATGGACAGCCAAGTCTTGTCCTGTGGAGGCGGCTCTTCTATGTTGTGCCATGCACTTGTGAAGTGGCTGTTTCGTCTCTCCAATGTAGAGGTCTGAGCATTCCTCGCTACACTGTTCGGCACACACTATGTCGCTAAGTTTGTGTTTAGGAGTTTGTCTTTGGGATGAACCAGTTTCTGTCTGAGTGTGTTGCTGGGTCTGAAGTAAACTGGGATGTCGTGCTTGGAGAAAACTCTGATGCACCGGCTACATAGGGGAGGATAATGTTGTTACGTCTGTCTTTCTGATCCTCCCTAGCTGGTGTCTGACCTTCTTTTCTGTGCATCTTTGCTGACTTGATGAAAGCCCCATTAGGATTACCACATGTTTCAGAGCTTCCTTTACATGTGTGCGTTCCCTCTTTTTTCCTTCAGGCTTAGAGGGAACATTTTCTGCCTGGTGGTGTAGGGTCCTGATTACTCCAGGTTTGTGTTCCAGAGGGTGGTGGGAGTCAAATAGGATGCTCTGGTCTGTGTGTGTGGGCTTTCAGTAAACTTCCGTTTTCCATTCCCTTCAATGTGCGCGGCACAGTCCTGGAATGGCAAACAGTCATCCTTTGTGTCTTCCCTGGTGAACGTTAAAAAGAGCAGTGAAGGATTCCACTTCTTGGGTTTTGATTTTGACCCAGGTGTCGTCCACATATCTGTACCAGTGGCTGGGTACACTCCCTTTAAAAGAGCCAAGAGCCTTCCTTCCCACTTCCTCCATGTAAAGGTTGGCCACAATAGTTTTGCTTCCTCCCTGTCTTGTGTGTATTTGATTACTCCCAGCTCTGTTTCCCTCCTGTGTCTCATTCCCTTATTATTACTCTGTGTATTTTAGCCCTGTTTTTTTCTCTGCCTGTTGTCGTGCTAGCCCTCGTGTTCCTTTTCTGTTTATTGTATTCCTAGCTCCCTAGTTTTGGCTTTCCTGAAATTCATGAAGTTATTGCTGCCTAATGTTAAAAGAATGGTTGGTTCAACAGAGCTCTGCCTTTTTGTCAGCCTGGCTACAGCGTTGAAGGGAAAACTATGGTTGTTCTTATTTTCTTCAGTCAGTGATGATTATTAAGATGTTCTAGCTTCACGGTGGGCTTTTTAAAAAATAAAGCAGCAGATTACTTTTCCAGGCTAAATCATGATCTTCCAAATTTTTGAGATACCATTTCACATCTACTGTGATCAAATCTACTCCCTACCGCTGTGTAATCCATTATTCTAAATTTGAATATTATTAGGAAATGATCAGGCAAGAGAGGGTTTTCAGGACACACTGTTAAATGTTCAGTTTCTGTGCGCTTTGTCAGAACAAAATCTACAGTGTGACTGAAGTGGTGGGTGCGTTCTTTTACATTTTGAAATAAGTCAGTTGAGTCTAACAGATTAAACACCATGATGAGGCATTTCTAGCATCTACATGGATGTTAAAATCACCCACAATAATGATTTTATCTGAGCTGAGCACTAAATCGGATAAAAAGTCGGAGAAATCAGACAGAAACTCTGAATAAGGCCCAGGTGGACGATAGATGATAACAAATAAGACTGTTTTTCTTTTTTCTTTTTTTTAGTTTTTCAGCTGGGGTGGACACGGTTAAGAATCAGGCTTTCAAATGATTAAAAATCTGTCTGGTTCTTTGGTTGATTAATGAGCCGGAAATTGCTGCGACACTCTCCCCTTGGCCTGTGTAGACCGCAACTTTGCTTCCTGGTCCAAACTCCAGATTTTAAGAAATGAGACCTGGTCCATCCAAAGTGGGATGGAGGCTGTCTCTCCTAACAAGACTTTGTTTCTTTCAGAAAGTTTCCCAGTTATCTATAAAGCCCACATTGTTTTTTTTGGACACCACTCAGACAGTCAGCAATTTAAGAACATTCAGCTAAATGTGTGACTCCTGGTCCGATTCAGGAGGGGACCAGAGAAAACTACCAACATTGTTTTGGCGTGGTTGCACATCGACTTCATTACTGCCGACGTGAATTATAATTTTACAGAATTTAAGTTGGGCAGCAGATTAAAATTTCCCTCAATGCCGCCTTCTCTGGGCCCTGGAAGACAAGTGACTATGGTTGCCAGTGTTTCCAGCTTCATATGTCTCAGAACAGAATTGTCCATTTCCAGAGCTTGTTCCTTGGCTGGTGTGTCACTGAATGGACATATGAATGGGTTGATGGAGTACCAGGGGCTTCTGTTTAGCATTTCTGACTGACATCAGCATCCATACAGCCTAGAACAAGTATAAAACTCGAACCATTTGAAGAACAAGCTCCACAAACAGGTTCAAATTTTATTATTCCACAAATCAGGCTAAAAGCTTTCATAAAAGCTGAAATAGATATACATGAAACTTAATATTTTATTTATTAAAAAAAATGAGCCAATGTTAAATATATATGTAGTACAACAAAGGATTTCGTTGCCCTGTACCTGTGCATGTGCAATGACAAAAAAGTTGAATTCTATTCTATTCTATTCTATTCTATTCTATTCTATTCTATATACCAAGTTCCAGAACAGAAAAAGAGCACTCAAATCAAATATTTAAAAAATAGTTTCAGTTTTATTGATATTGACTGACATTTTTCTTTTGTACAGGAACAATGTCCTTATCTTTGGGATGTTTGAGGAGCTGGCTCTTGCTGTGTTCCTGTCATACTGCCCAGGCATGGACATTGCCCTGAAAATGTACCCTATGAAGTGAGTAAAGCAGATAAGCTAATGTGTGAACGCTTAGAGATACCCTTTCTAGGCATTTTTTTTTTAAATTCAGCAATTATAATGACTAATTCCTAATGCACAATTGTCCTTTTCTCTGTGGTGTTTGTGGCTGTTTCCTTTGCCATCTTCATTTATGTACGGGCATTCATGTTCCCAAGCCAATTCCTGTCGTTTTCAACATTCACCATAACATCGACAGGATCAGTTGAGTCTGTTATCTGCTGCCCCTGCATCGCATCATACAGTATGGCTCTGGCCAACACAGACTCATAAATCATCCTGCTCATCTTCTGGCAGATGTTTTCTCTGAAAAAGAAGATAGCTTTTCCCTCCCTAATAGAAGGCTTTTGTGTTTTAAGTCCTCCACACAGACCCCACGGATGTAAGTAGGGGTCGCTGATGTTCATGTCCTCCTCCTATCATCAACCAGTTCCTTAGTCTTTTCCACATTAAACAGCAGATGGTTATGCCAAGTACAAAAGTTGTCCACCACAGTCCTGTACTCTCACCACCTTCTCTGATACCTCCCACTACTGCAGTCATCAGAAAATGTCTAAAGGTGACAGACATCTGTGCAGTTCTGTGACCTGTTAGTCAGACCTGTTAGATTTAGTTCATTGACCAACTCCACGCTACATTTGACTTCACTGCTCTTTGTTTACCTTAAACCATTCATGCCAGTCCAGACCTCCCCCATAATCTTCTGGCACTCAAGTTTCCCTTTGTCCTTGGACTCCTCACCTGATGTCCTCAGTCACTTCAGCAGCGTCAAAGAAATAATGTCAGTGTAGTAGTTGTAATTCAGTCTCTGTCTGTCCATCCAAACCTTAGGCCATTATGGTGGTTCTGTGGATTACCGCACGGCTTCCTTCTCTTCTTTTATGATGAAATCAGAAAATATATCCTCAGACACCACCCAGGAGGTAAGAGTTTTATTCAGGAATGACCAAACACGAGGCACATAGGACACATTTTTATCCATATTTTTTTCCTTCATGAAAGCCCTTTCTTTTTTCACCCATTTTAAAAAAAAATTACTTGCACATAAATTCTTTGGAATTTCTCTGACTAGAAATAGGTTAATAAGTTATTAAGTTCCATTTGGCCCCATCTATTTAAGCGAGAGCATCTCGTATATATAAAAATCCATTAGCTTTTTTTGGACACATATTAATATAAATCCTGTTTTCAATGCCATTATTATTAATAATTTTAATGAATAATTTGTTTAAAACTAAAAACTAAAAATCATGATCAAATATCAATCCTTTTAGCCCTTCCACCAAATGTATTTACATTAGTTAACATTTAAACTAACCTTGAGACTACAAGCATCAGCAAAGAAAAAGGTACTAAAAGTCCAAAAGTTTTAAATATCTTAAGAAACCAAAGTAAACTCTAAACTCCACTAGTTAAAGTCAGTCACGATGCTTGAATCTAAGCAGAACCTGTATGCAGGGCTGGCTCTGATACAGCTGTGTGAAACTGTCCATGTTAAAGCCTTTTACATATTTAATTACAAATGCATAATCAACAGAGTTATATCAAAAATCTTTGTCATTTGGACAACATAAAGAATTTAAAAAAAATGTGAGTTGAATTTTCACAAAAATGATGTCCCTAATCGTGTCTCCTTTGGTTTTTAGGCTGGTTGGAGAAGGAGACATACTACTGAGCCAACATGAGACAGACATGAAGGCAGTGTGTGTTTCATCACTACTTAATGTTATCTTAAGTGTTTGTTAGAGATACTATAGCTCTAAAAACACCACAAAGCATGGATAGATTAAGAATATCTTTATGAATGTGTGTACCGAAATAAAGTATTTCTAATCTAAAATCAAGGCTGTCTGCATTTTTATTCAGTTTTCTTGTAAGTTTCTTTGTTATGTTAAAAGTGGGGAAAAAAACTGTCTCAGGGTTTTTTTTCCCCAAGGTTCAGTGTCTTGCCTGTGAATACTCTCCAAAGTTTTTAACTTTCTGAGAAGAAGTTAGAGATGATTTGTTTAGGGGCACCTGCTACTTTATGGACACTAAGTTGTGTAATCCTCACATTCATTTCTGAGATTTTAAATGTTTTCCTTGTCCTCCTAGTATTTTACAAAATCCCTCCCCTTGTACTTTAACAACCTCATCTCCACCTCACCCTGCACCATGCATAGCCAAGTGGCTACAAAGAATCATAAACGTCACATCCAACAACCTGCATCGGCCAGCCATTAAGACAACCTTTCCTGCTCACTGCACACTCCAGTACACAGAAAATGCACATATTTGTTTAGTGCGGGACATCAGAGTCAAAAGCGTTCTTTGGCTCCAGGCCAGTCATTTATGAAGTTTACTTTTGTTTCTAATAATCTGATGAGCAGTTAGAGATCACAAGGTCATTTCAGGTGCATTGAGTTTCCTGATCATTCATTAAATCTTAAATATCTCAGCTAAACTTTATAGCTTTGCTTTAGATTTCTGCTAACAACAGGAACGCTGAGGTGGGGTTTCCAGTCATAGCTGCAAACCTTTTGGTTCCCAGTAACATATCAACGAAACCAATTAAATTTATATTTCTATTTAACTTTGTCCATGTTTGGAAGAGAAACCTACATCTTCTCCTCAGAAAACCTCAACTCGGACTTTTGTTTTTGTTTTTAAACACTAGCGCTGCTGCTTTTGGTATTTCCTGAAGTAACATAACTTCAAAATCAGTTGCAAGATCATTTCTTATATATTTAAAGACATTTAAAGAAAGAAATGTTGCCTTTGCTGTGAGTATTATTTTAATTATGAATGTATATATGATTAGAAACTAGATGAATGCATTACACAAGTTGTCTGTATACAGTATTACAATGTAAGATGTAATACTTTATGTAAATTATAACAAAAAGGTGAATAGATATCAGTTTTCTGGAGTTTATTTCAACTGAACCATGCATGGGTAATGAGCATGAAGTTAGTAGTTGTATTGTCATGTGACTGGATGTTCTTTGCCTTCTTTGATAAAAAAAGAATACTAATAATAATGATAATAATTTAGGCAAACAGGTCATAGACTTTTGCTAAAGTACTGCCAATGAGGACAAACTGTTTAAATCTTTGGACATAAGCTGTAAAAAAGAAAAGCATAAAAGAAGATATAATCAACAAATTCCAAAGAAACACACGGTAAATGAAAAATAAATATCACCTATGTAATGGAGTTTAATGGATCACCAATCAGTGCCATGTTTAGTTCTGTTGTATTAAACAACTCCATCATGATGCACTATCCAGGTTCTGACCATTGTCGCAGACAACTCAGTGGAGCATCTTCTCTTTAGACAATCTCACCTCTTTGGAGGCAGCTGTGAATCTTCAACCTGGGAAGTAAAAATATGAGTTAAGAAAGAATGTTTTCTTTATGTTGCAAGAAATGATGAATGAATTTTATAAATAACAGCAAAGCGCTGGAAGCTAGATTTGTGAGATGGAAGCTCCCAGTGTGCTCCTGGTAATACAAAACTGTGGTTTCTTATTGTAAATATTAGCACAGATCAGTGTATCAGTATTTACAAAATAAATTGTAATACAAAACTGTATTTGTCCTTCAAGCTCAGTTTAGATTATGCAGTTTATTCATTACTCGTGGTTCATGACAGTATTTTCCTACAACTTTATAACTACATGGCTATTACGTGACGTTCAGAAACTTTGTTTTCGAAATCATTTTAACACTACATCGATATAAACTAGCAGGTTTTTTAAAAATAAGGAATTATGTCAACTACTTATTTATAAGTGCAATTCGACTTTCCAGTGTGCTGTTTACCCAGACCTCAAGTCTCCGAGAGATCGGATGTAGTGGTCCAAGGTCTAGCTGTTGGGAGTGGGAACACGGGTAAGTGGATGTATTTTGACTTCCACAGGACAAATAGGGGCACTTTCATGTCTCTGGAAGGAAGAAAGAACAAAGAATGTAATACGTGTGGCTTGAAAAGTCTGATTGACAGTGTGGTTACAGCTTAATCCTTGAAACTTGTGCTGTTACAGCACCACTGGTAGTAATGTAATTTAACAGAATCTTTAAACCGGTGGCAAACAAAAAATGTCACAAAATCTTAACTGTATTCATTAAAATGTATAAGTGGTTATAAAATGATTAGTGTTTGTTTTCTTTGCAAAGATCCATGCAAAAAGTTAATTTACTAAATAAAAAAGCGTTACAAGAGTTATAGTTTTTGCAATAATACAGATGTTCCTAAATTTTGAATCAACAGAAAATATCTTGTCTTTACTTCAGCGTGTCAAAATGACACTGAAACATTACATTTTTATTTAAATCCCAAGCAGAAAACAAACAAGCAATACAATGCAAAAAAAATAAAATTAATAATCACTGGCCCAGAATCAGAGTGTCGTTGTTCTTCCCCTTCATGCCGATGCTGCATTCTCACCCTGTTGGGCCTTATGAACAATAGTACCTACAAGTTTAAAAATAAATGTACTATATTGGCATATTTACATTTATTAAGCTATTCCTTTTCAAATAAACCTAAAAGCTGCTTCAGAGAGTTTCTTCTTTTTACCACACACTGTGTCAGCAGATGCAATTCAGCTGACAAGTTGCAGTGAACTTCATAACTCAGAGATCATTTAGAAAATGTAATTAAATGAATAGATTTTTCATGTGGTAAAGCAGTTGTACTTTACATTAAACTTTTGCCTACTGGAGCTTTAAAATATAGCAGCAGCTAAATGCTATTCCATTTTATTAGACATGATATAATGCTGTTATCTTGCAGTGATTCAATAATCACCTACTAATCCTTTAAGGGGTACCTGAAGCGCGCAACATAGCAGAAGTAAATAAATTAACAGTAATTGTGATTAAGAAAATCATTTTTATGCTTATCCGGTTGGATGTGTGCCTTTAATCAAAATTATGTTTTTAATGCTAAAACTTAAAAATTTGTTTTTATTCACTCATTTTCAAATTTACCATTTAATAAAAACACAGAAAAAATAGTAAACCACATCAATGTCGTTGTGTTTTTTTATTAGGCTAAATACTTTACTTGCATTTCTGGTAAGAAAAACAGGTTTAGTGGACTAATGTTATGGAATAGAATAGAATAGAATAGAATAGAATAGAATAGAATAGAATAGAATAGAATAGAATAGAATAAAGCTTTACTATCCCACGAATGAGAAATTTGGGTGTTACACAGCTCTTATAGCAAGGGGAATATAAAATATAGAAGGAAGACACAAAGTGGTCCTATATACACAAGCAACTGAAGTTTGTATATATAGGTAACAATGTAGCAAACAAGCTGATGAGTAAGATAACCCCAAAAATGTTTTCACGCATAAGGTCATTCAGCTGCTGGTAAGAATGACCTTATGCGTGACTGACTCCTCAGACAAGTGCAGTGTGTTTACAATCTTTAGATCAGCTTGGTATTTGTCTAACTATTAACAATATAATTTTTGGTTCTAAAATATTTGTGTTTTCTTGTTTTAATGACAGGTAGTCTAATAAATGCGTACTGTAGCATTGTAGATGAATCCAGATATTTAGTTAAATTTAATTTTGCTTTAAAACTAAAAACACATTTTAATGCTTAAATCATTGAAAGGAGAACGAAGGGTGTGCAAATGTTTAACATTTTCAAAAGACTTAGTGCAGCTGCCAAAGAGGAACTACTGATTGTTGAGTTGATTAACTCTTGTTTTATAGTTTGGTGAGGGGTATTTTCAGCAAACATTCTTGGTGCTGTAGCTCACTGAGGAGTCCATTTACACAAAAAAAGAAAGTAATAAAAGGAAAATTGTGTGATACACACTATATAAATATTGTATAGTAAATTTGCATTAATCAACAACAATGCAGATCGTTGTTGCATTGTTCTCATGCTGTGGTTAACGTAAAAGTGCCTTCTAGGTCTCTCTTTCATGGCTCATTTGTTTACTCTGTGTTGTCACCACCTTTTTGGCTTTAAGATTTCTGTGTAATGCACATATCCCTCCTCTATGACACACTCACTCTTGGAAATCATTTAAAGAGCACAAGTCATACACGCTTGTCTTGTTTTGTAAATATCTAGAAATCGGATCAGTCGCTCTGAATGGTGTGTTGATATAACCCTAATGCTATAAGGCAAAATTAGAGAGTTCTACACTAGACATAAGTTGAGTGCTAATTAGGAATTGACTCTGGACTGACTAGACCATTCCAGAACCTTCATTTTGATTAGTTTTTTTTTTTCTTTAGCCATTCAGAGGTGACCGTTCTGAATAATGACTATCACTGTGGTTCACTGAAGTCCAAAAGCCTAAGAAATTGCTTTGTAATCATTTCAATGCAAATAGACATCAATTAATTTGTTTCTCAGACGTTTCTTTAGATTATAGGTTGC
The DNA here is from genome assembly GCF_000239375.1 of Pundamilia nyererei. Taxonomy (NCBI): domain Eukaryota; kingdom Metazoa; phylum Chordata; class Actinopteri; order Cichliformes; family Cichlidae; genus Pundamilia; species Pundamilia nyererei. The sequence continues at coordinate 672,380 of NW_005187646.1, read as the reverse complement.
TTTTTGAGATCTTTTTGCCTGCTTCCGTTTGTCAGATAGGTTCTATTTCAGTGATTTCTTTATTTGCCAGGTCTTGCAGCACAGAGGTTATCACTAAACTGCCATTTAAGTAAACACTGTCGTTGTAATCTCTCTCTCTCTCTCTCTCTCTCTCTCTCTCTCTCTCTCTCTCTCCCTGTATAACTGTATTGTTTCACAATTAAGAATAATAATTGGCATTTCACAGAAATTCACATCAAGTTTGTGATTCCTGAGGAAGTGCGGTGATATTCCCCCAGGAAAGACAAAGTGGCTTTCTACACTTGATCCATGACCTTTCATCACCTTAACAAAAGATATAAAGATATGAAAAATCCAAGTTGAACAGTCAGTCACCAAATCCATCTTGCCAGTTTTTGTATTTTTATTTCCCCTGTGACTGCTAGTAATTATGCGGCTATAAATTGTCCCCTTCTGTGGCATATTTGAATTTGGTGTTGACAGCAAGTATCTAGTCTATCTCTTTATTTGAAGTGTTTCTACCCAAACTTTGCAAAACTGTGATTGCAGATATTTGACTTTGATTACAGGTCACAGAGCTGGGATCCCATTGTGATGGTGCTGACTGACTCTACTACAAAACATCTCTGAAGTACAATTATGAAAAATCCATGTTTTGGGACATTTTAAGGTAGGTTTACTCCATCAAACACTGATTAGTGAACAGTTTGTTCATTTTTTTCCGATAGTCCTTTGGAGGACTCTTACAATAGTACATTTAAGGCTACTTATGCCTTTGACATTGAACTCCTTGCAGCTGTTAAATGAACTAAAAATCAAAAGCACTGTTCTTATGTTTGGCCTGAGATTGGGTTTCATTCTTATTAGTTGAAGAAAATTGAATAAGACCAAGGGGCCCTTAACAGGATGTCAGTCAACGTAGTTTGAAATCAAGGAAACCAGTTTTACTCTATGTAAGCATTTATTGCCGGGGAGTCCTTCAATCTAAAAGAAAAAACGTGCATAGAGTGAATACAACTTCACTAAAAACCAAACGAAAAAAATATTAAAATGTTTGTTATTACTGCCCATTAAAAAGCCTACGTTTAATTTGTAAACCATGAAATCAACTGATCCACACCAAAGCCCAATTTTCCTGCTGTAAGGTGATAGTGCTAAACACTGCACCACCTGGGAATTTTTTTAGAAGTGACCTTTTAATGCAGGCAGTGAGCAGTGATGGTTTCATTCTTTCAGGGAAATAAAGGCCGTATTAGTGTGAAGGGCAGTTACTAGCATGGCTTTTTTTGAGAAACGTTTTCTGAACAAACACCGCTATCCAGTCTTAAAGTCCTGACTCAAATTACCTAAACACTGCACGACTGTTGAAAGGAAGTTGACGGGAATGACTCACTGCTAAATGGTGTGTTTCCAAATCTGAAACTTTTCAGTTTGTCTGTTTGTCACTGTTTACTATAGCAATAAATGAAACAGAACCGAAAGGGTCTCTTTGCTGCTGTTGCCAGTGTCTAGAGTGCTAAGAAAAATAAATTCTACTTACTTGTCCAGTTCTGAGATAAAGTGATATGTTGACCTTACTGCACAATTACTCTATTTAAAAAAAAATGTGATGTTAAATGTAAAAAAAATTAATTAAGAAGATTAAAAGCATTATATCTCACATTCAAACTTTTCTCAGCACACTTTGGTTAAATCAAAATTCAGTCACACAACTGATTTAAATAATGTCATTATTGTGCTAGGGAACAGGGAAATATAATAATGCATTTATATAGTGCTTTTTGGGGCCCTCAAAGTGCTTTACAATTCCACTATTCATTCACTCCCACACTGGTGGAGACAGCTACAGTTGTAGCCACAGCTGCCCTGGGGCAGACTGACAGAAGCAAGGCTGCCATATCGTGCCATCAGTCCCTCTGGCCATCACCAGTAGGCGGTAGGTGAAGTGTCTTGCCCAAGGACACAACGACCGAGACTGTCCGAGCCGGGGCTTGAACCGGCCACCTTCCGGTTACAGGACGAACTGCCAACTCTTTGAGCCACGATCGCCCATGATTGTGACTTCAAAATACCCATAGCATCATAGACATTTATACTACAAGTATATTTATAAAAGTTAAACAGTAATGCTCTTTAAATGGAAATGATGTGTACTGTCATTTACATCTTTTTATTATTTTATTTATTTATTTATTTATTTTTACATTTGTTACATTAATTTCCGAGATTTTCCATGTTTTTCTCCTGCCTCTTTAGTTTTATGTGATCCACTCACTTTGTTCTCTTTCTCTCTTTGCATCTTTATACCCCTCCTCACTTAGCTTAATGGGGTGACAACACACGGTTGCTCGTTTACAGCAAACATATCCAGCTCCGCCGTACATCAAGGACAGTCCTTCCTTTATGATCAGGTTGTTGAGTTGGAGTGGGGGCAGGGGATGGGGGATGGGGGATGGGGGGTGGGAAGTGTTGGATAGGATGTTAAATTGCAATGCTTAGGCTATAATACTCCTCAATAAACACCAGAAGACGTCACTAGATGTGTGATTTATTCACAAATAATAAATTTTATCTGCAGTAACCTCAGAATAACCTTCATTTTCCATACTCACAGCCTCATACCTTTTTCAACCCATGTGGTGCTAAGGCGGGGATCAAACTAGATCATCAGGCAAAACATACAAAATTATATAATAATATTAAATAAGTATCCAAGCTTAGCTGGATTTTAAAAAAAACAAACAAACAGTAAATACCATATCTTGGTCCAGTCAAAATGCATTACAATCTCTGTCAGTTTTCCTCAGTTAACAAACATAAGCATAGAAGTGAGCCTGAAAATGTTTATGTGCCTGTGTATGGAGGCGTATTTCATTGACACTTAGCAACATTACATTTTTACAGAAGAAAAAAATCACAGTGATGTTAAAAATGCTATTTTATCAACTTCCACGTGGCTTTCTTACCTCACAAACTCATTGGTCCAACATATAAATCCTGAAAAAACAAAGTGCCGAAAAGGTGCTTCTTGATGTTGCTCCTGTCTATTATTGTAGGGTCTTTATCTTACAATTTAAAAAAGAAAGAAACCCCAACAAATTGAACAGGCGTTAATACTGCCAAGATTCTCGTTGATACTCGCATCAAAATAAAAGACTGCTGAGAATAGCTGCTGTTGGCAGTATATGAGCTCACTGTGTGTCAATTCAAGTAAAGTAAGATCTCCTACTTTTTCAAACTCTCTGGGTTAACATCGTAAAATGCTTGTTGTGCTCAGCTCACCTTTCTTTGGAAACAGCATTTCTTAAGAACCGCTTTCTGCCCCTCTCTTTTCTTTCTTGTAATTATTTGATTTTGCTTTCTTGTAGAAAGACATGACTCACAGTGTGCATTAGCGCTCGCCTAGGCAGAATAAATCAGTTGTGCTATAAAGGTGAGTCAAGCGTGGGATGGACTGAACCATTTTGTGTTTTTCTAATATATATTATATGTACAGAAGTGTGCTTTGGACCTCGTACTTAAATTTGAACCATCTCATTCATCATTTACCTTTCTCTCGTATTTATTTCAGACAGTTTCCATGTTTTCCTCCTGCGCCTTTTGTTTTACATTTTACCTCATCTTTGTCGCTCCATTCTTTGCATCTGTGGGTTGATAACACAAAGTTATACGTTTACAGCAAACATATCCAGCAACTCCCTGCTCTGCACCCATAAAAACTTCAAGGACAGCCCTTTCTTCCTAAACAAGAAGAGGATACATTGATTTGATGAGGGACATCAGGGTCAAAAGTGTTTTTTAATTACATGCTAGGTCTTTGTTGAGAAAACTACCCCTTAAAGATTTATGAATTTTACAAGATTACAAGTTGTAATTTTTTTCATTTGTTTTTTCATTTCTAAAAACCTGTTCCTTCCATAAATGGTGAAAAAATCCTAATCAATTAGATATATTTTTGCCTCATGGGGTTTCCCAAGGCAAATGGCAAATAACCCTCTCCTTCATCTCTTCTCTCACATTTATTTCAGACAGTTTCCGTGTTTCTTTTCTAGGTTTTCTCCCTCACCCTTTTTTTGTTTGACAGTATATCTCTTCTTTGCAGTTTCTTTCTTTCTATCTTTACACCCATCCTAACCTTGCTTAATGAGATGATAACATGCTTACATTGATTCACACGTTTACAGCAAACATATCCTGTAACTCCATGTACTCCGACCAGCCAGACATCAAGGGCAGAGAACATCTTGGTTTGATGAGGGACATCAGGGTCAATTTTCGAGCATAGCTGTGTTCATCAAGGCACCTAGAACACGCTAGGTCGCTGATGATTGGTTTTGTAATTGTATGACCAGACTCGCAGTGAGGTTTGCTGTGCCCAAATGTATAGGGAGGGTTCATTGTGCATGTCTGGCAGAGGATCCTTGTTTGTTAGATCTTTAACTTCCCTTTCCAGCAACGCAAGGATGACAAGGATGAAGGGTTATCGAAGTTGACTGATCAATTGTGGTAGCTCTATTGCCGAGATATCTGCACTGAGTAGTGGCACCAAAGCTGAAGGGAGCCATCAAGCTGAAGGAGTCCAACCAAGCGTGGTTAGCTGTTGGGCTTCTGGACACAGCTGACGGGTACCCTTGGCAGTGACTGAAGCAAAAAATTTGAGTGTTGGAGGAGTTTAATCATAATACCTCCCCCAACCCATGACCTATTGAGTTTAACCTCCACGCTTCCTTCCTCTAAGCTCCTCCTCCACAGGTATAAAAGTAAGCTGAAATTAAGCCACCTATGTTCAGGGCAGAGTGGAAGACGCAGGAGAGAACTGGACTGAAAGAGGGAGGCGGAGTAGGAAGGTTAGACTGATTAACTGAACTGACTGCTGTCAGACTGCACTGCAACCATGGGAGTGACAGTAAGTTTGGACTGAGCTCGACAGTTTTGGATTGCTCAGGGTTGAATATTCTTCCCGCTTACTACACATTAGCTTACATCTCTGTTAAATTTCTTTTTTTTTTTTTGACTGCTTTATCAACTATGAAGAGACATTTTTCAAAATTATATAAACAATGACACATTTTACTTCATTATGTAAAATCTGAAAGGCAACTTTACAGCATGTTTCATGTTGTATCAGTTTTATTTAAAATCCTATTTTGTGACACTGTGAAAAGATACATTAATTTCTTTACAGCTTTAGAAACTTAAAACATATTCTAAAATTATCTATTTGAATTTGAATTTGCTGTTCTAATATTTAACAGCATATCAGTTAACAATATATTATTCTTTAATTGTTGACAATAATTAATAATTTAGTTTCATGCAACTTTCTGCTTTAAAATCACCTTCGGTTTTAGTCTTATTCAGAACTCCCTTTTGTGACACTTTGTTCATATCAGAAAATGAAAGATGACTACAAACTGGCAGCAACCGCAGACCACGAGGAGAAGAGGAACAAGAAGGGTAGAAAAAATAGGGATACGGAGGACCTGAAAAAAGAAGTTGACCTGGTGAGTACGTAAATTATGTGAAGCTACTCTGGGATAATCTTTCATGTAAGTGTTTGATTGGCCCAATTTAAGTATGCCAATATAGTATAAAGAGTTTATAACATGTGAAAATCCGTGTTCAAACACAAAAAGATTCTTATCTTAAAATGACTCTGTATGGAGCAATGTGTAAAGTGCAGATGCATTTTGTCCCCTGTGTCCTTCTGGAGGAATTTACAGGGATGTTTTTTAAGCCTCAAATGACATTTTCGTCTTTTTCTCTCCCACACTCTCCTTAGGATGATCACAAATTAAGCGTGGACGAAATTCACAGAAAATATGGAACCGACCTAGTCATGGTGAGGACTTCGAATATGTGTCTTTGTTTTTGTGAGTGTTTGAGATGGTAAGGACAGAGGCCAGGAAAGATCAGGTAGTCTTGAAAAACATCATGGTGTGCATGCAAATAATAGCATATAAAATGTTCAAGATCTCAGTTTCTCACCCACTATGAGCAGTATCTAGTTACGGAGTTCTGTTTTATTGGTCTAGTTTTACAAACCAAATTCTTCAAATTTGAACAAAATGAAAACTAAAAGACTTTTAATCCACACGAGCCACTATTTTTTTCACATCTCTTTTATAGGTAAGCATGTTAAACAACTAAAAAGCAATCAAATAATAATAAATTAATAATTTGCTATATGTTCTCCAGGCTTAATCTTTTTGAACTTTCTTGTTTTTTCAGTCACTTGTCGCCTTGACAGCTTTTGTGTGGCCTGTAGCAAACATCAAATTTAACATTAGCTCATTTTGTGCATAAAATTGTAAAATTACAGAGAAAATACCACTGCCTTGCCACTGCTGTGCCAAGTAAAAAAACGGCATTGGAAAGGCAAAATTAAGAGGGTGACAGGAACCAGTAAATATACTACAATATTACTAGGATGTAACTATACTGTACTACACATGTACAGACAAGTCTTTTGAACGTCTGGGATAACTGAGACACTGTTTTTAGGGTCTCTCCTCCTCCAGAGCAAAAGAGATCCTGGCCCGAGATGGCCCCAACGCCCTCACACCTCCTCCCACAACACCCGAATGGGTCAAGTTCTGCAAACAGGTAGGAGTCCAACATCCTCACCATGAAAACCACAAACCTGTGTTTTAACTCACACATTATAAATGCAAAAAAAAGTAAGTACAACCACCAAAGCTTAAATGTTATTTCCTCTGGTTTCCAGCTGTTTGGTGGTTTCTGCATGCTGCTGTGGATTGGTGCCTTCCTCTGCTTTGTGGCTTATAGTATCCAGGCTGCCTCAGAAGATGAACCTGCAAGTGATAACGTAAGCGAGTCTTTATCTAAATTGTTATTGTGACCATTAATTCAATTCAATTCAATTTTATTTATATAGCGCCAAATCACAACATAAGTCACCATTAAGGATCACCTAACTCTCTCGTGTCTCTTCATGTAGTTGTACCTAGGTATCGTCCTTTCTGTTGTGGTCATGATCACGGCTTGCTTCTCCTACTACCAAGAGGCCAAGAGCTCCAGGATTATGGATTCCTTTAAGAACATGGTCCCACAGGTGAGACACTGAAAGGAAAACTAATGTAAATTCAACATATTTACAGCTTATATGAATTAAGAAACTGCAGTATTTTTGCACAGTCTTAAGGGAAAAGTTCTGCACTGATGATACATTTTATCATCTGAAATTTTGGTGTTGGCATTAAATTCAAACCGGGTTAATCAAAAATTCCTAAAATCTTTGATTTCATAGCAAGCCCTGGTTATCCGTGACGGAGAGAAGAAAAGCATCAACACTGAGGAGGTGGTGCTTGGAGATTTAGTGGAGGTGAAAGGAGGAGACAGGATCCCTGCTGATCTGAGAATCATCTCTGCTCATGGCTGCAAGGTCTGTATCTCAAATACTCTTTATGCCAGCAAACATTTTTGTAGAGCATGTGTTTGATATCTACTATTATTTATTTATTTATTTAAATGAGAAGAAGACATGCTGTGATGTTTAGTTAGTTTTAGACATAATTTAGTTATGGCCGGCGACAGAGTCGAGCTCAGCCCTCAGTCCATTTAGATTAGCTAATCTTGTGCATGCAAGCTGATTGCTCAGCTGTTCAACATTTTTATGTATCCCACTTGTAAATCTGAGAAGTTACTAGCTATGTTGATTGGATGTGGTGGTCTTCATTCTAAGTAGCTTTTCTTTGATCATATCATAAACTGTTCCCATTTGTTTCTTAAGTTTATTTTTTATTTTTTTACAAAAATATTTAATTCTGTGTTTTCATGTCACTGATCTTCGTTTGATTTTGTTTGTTATCTCTCAGGTGGACAACTCCTCCCTGACGGGTGAATCAGAGCCCCAGACTCGTTCTCCAGAATTTTCCAATGAAAACCCACTGGAAACCAGGAACATTGCTTTCTTCTCCACCAACTGTGTAGAAGGTAGAGTATGAACAGCTTGTGGTTGACAATTTGAGTGTGGTTTTTATTTGATGAAACAGTAGTTTAGTGATGCTTGCTGGTAATCCACAAAATAAGAAGGATAACGAGGAAGAATGAAATCATCCATTGTTCTGTGGACTCAGTGTCTCTTCAATTTTCAGGCACAGCCAGAGGAATCGTCATTAACACTGGAGATAATACTATCATGGGCCGTATCGCCACCCTGGCTTCCAGTCTTGAAGCTGGAAAAACTCCCATTGCCATTGAGATCGAACATTTTATCCACATCATCACTGGAGTGGCCGTGTTCTTGGGTGTAACTTTCTTCATTCTCTCTGTCATCCTTGGATATAACTGGCTGGAGGGTATTATCTTCCTCATTGGTATCATTGTCGCCAATGTGCCAGAAGGTCTCTTGGCTACTGTCACTGTGAGTTTTGGTGTCAAATGACATTCTCTGCAGATAGCTTATGTCTTACTGTCTGCAGTTGTCATAGTTTTGAAAACTTATGTTTTGTCTGTAGGTGTGTCTGACTCTGACTGCTAAGCGTATGGCCAAGAAGAACTGCCTGGTGAAGAACTTGGAAGCTGTCGAGACTCTGGGGTCCACCTCCACCATCTGTTCTGACAAGACCGGCACCCTGACCCAGAACAGAATGACTGTGGCCCACATGTGGTTTGACAACCAGATCCATGAGGCTGACACCACTGAGAACCAGAGCGGTACCTCTTTTGACAGGAGCTCTGCCACCTGGGCTGCTCTGTCCAGAATTGCCGGACTCTGCAACCGTGCCGTTTTCCTGGCTGAGCAGAACAAAGTTCCTGTTTTGAAGGTGATAAACTTTCATTTCTTAAGGCTCTTGTGGTTGGCAAGTAAAAGCTTTGGTATTTTAATTAAGGCATAGGATGTAACTTATGAATCCATTTTACCAACTCTGTCTTTTTCTAAAAATCCACAGAGACATGTGGCTGGTGATGCATCAGAAGCTGCCTTGCTGAAGTGTATCGAGCTGTGCTGTGGATCTGTTAATGACATGAGAGAAAAATACCCCAAAATTGCTGAGATCCCCTTTAATTCCACAAACAAATACCAGGTAAATCATCCATACAGAGTGACAAATCTCAAAAATACATTGTACATACTATATATGCAGGAGGAACTGCAACCACGGTCATGCTTTGGTTTGTGAACTTCTGTTTCAAAGGTTTGTGTTTAAATCAAAAGTCCAGTAAGCCAATTTTCTCAAAAATACCTATACAGTCTGACTTCTTGTTGTTATCAGTGGAGTCATCCTTTGCTGGCAGGAGTACAGTTTAAGGCAATAAACCTTGACGGTATGTTGTTGTGGAAATGCACAGTAGTATACTTCTTTGAAGTCCAGTGCCTGGTTCACATATATACTTGGGACATTGCAATGCAAAGTCTCCATGAACAATTCTATGTGGTCACAAATAATCGGCAGGCACAGTGACATCTCCACCAATGCTTGCACTCACTGCTAGATATGGTGAAATTCAAGTCACACTCAAGATCACCCTTGCAAATGTAGAACGCCTAATGAGGGCCTAATTTTTGAGACCTGAAAACTTTGCGTTTAAATGAAGGCTTTCTGTTGCCCCACAGCTCTCCATCCATAAAAACAACACCCCTGGCGAAACCAAGCATTTGCTGGTGATGAAAGGAGCTCCAGAGAGGATTTTGGACCGCTGCTCCACCATTGTGATCCAGGGCAAAGAGCAGCCTCTGGACGCTCAGCTGAAAGATTCTTTTAATAGTGCCTATCTTGAGTTGGGAGGCCTTGGAGAGAGAGTTTTGGGTACAGTTTCACTTCTTTTTATATCAGCATTTATGAACTGTTTGTTTACTGGAGAAAATTTAATCTAACAAGTACTTTCTGTGTGTCTCTTTCAGGTTTCTGCCACTATAACCTCTCTGATGACCAGTTCCCAGAAGGCTTTGCTTTTGATGCTGATGATGTGAACTTCCCCACTGAAAACCTGTGCTTTATTGGCCTCATGTCCATGATTGACCCTCCTCGTGCTGCTGTGCCCGATGCTGTGAGTAAATGCAGGAGTGCTGGAATCAAGGTATGCTAACTTTTTTGAAACAACAGATTTTAAACTTTCTCTTTTTTCAAACTGTGGTCAAAACTTCAAATTAAATATTTTTCTTATCTTTTCTTTCTCAGGTCATCATGGTCACAGGTGACCATCCAATTACAGCCAAGGCTATTGCTAGAGGTGTGGGTATCATCTCAGAAGGCAATGAGACTGTTGAAGACATTGCTGCCCGCTTAAATATTCCAGTTTCAGAGGTCAACCCTAGGTTAGTTCTCTTATCAAGATTTATTTAGCTAGCTTTGAACATTTTGTGAGCATAAGAGGCAGCTGTTCAAATTAAATCAAGTTTGGCTAATGAAGGTTTTGACATCTGCAGAGCCTAAAAGGCTTTTACCATTAATTTGTGCAAGAAAAAATAATCTTGATATGGTTCTTAGCTACTGGCTTTCCTGTTTCTTCATCAGCAGTACAAGACTATACTATACTATAATCCTGAATCAGTAGTCATCTTCGTAACTCAAGTGCAAATAATACCTAATTAATGCAACACATGTGATTCATTATCTGCAATGGGAAGCCAACAAGTACAATATGTTGTAGATGTGGCTTTTTGCTGAATGTTCATCAATCATCAACTTTTGCTGAGGCTGATGTTATTTTGTTTCCCCCATCATTATCTTTTTCTAATATCCTTAACATAGTCTGTGCTTGGACACAGGATGTTGGATTACAGCTGCTGTTCGTTAATAGATGATTCTTATATAGTGCTTTCCTGCTCTACTTGAGTACTTGAAGTACTTTGTACAACATGCAACATTTATCCATTTATTCATGCACATTGACACACGAGCCAGCAACCTTCCAATTAGCGAATGAACCCCTCTACCTCCTGAGGCACACTACTGTCATCCAGTTGTCCCTCATTTATTGTGGGAGTTACGTTCTAAAAATAACCTGCGATAAGTGAAATCCGCGAAGTAGCCAAGTTTATTTTTTGCAATTATTATAAATGTTTTAAGGCTATAAAACCCCTCACTACACACTTTTTTCAGACAGGCATCAAGATTTTTACACTTTTCTCTCTTGTTTAAATACTCTCAAAGTTCAAACCTTGTAGAAAAATAAGTGCAGCATTATAGAATGAAACCGAAGGCACCCGCAGGTGATGATGCTTCGTCGACATTGTTGTGTTTGTTGGGGAGAAAACTTACAAACATACAGTGCAGCACTTCAGAGTCACACTGCAAGCGAAGATTTATGTAAATTTGACAAGTTGAACGCAATCTGTACTGTGCAGGAGACATTGCACGAGGTTGATTGAAAATGGTCTACAGCCAATCAGGACGCAGAACACAATGCGCATTAAAAAAAAAACAAAAAAAACAAAAACAAAAAACATGCAGAATTGCACAAAAAAAAAAAAAAATCAGCGAAACACCTCTGTACTAACACTGCTGCAATCTAATCTACAGGGAAGCTAAGGCCTGCGTCGTCCATGGTAGTGAGCTGAAAGAAATGACCCCAGAGCAGCTTGATGATGTGCTGAAGCACCACACTGAAATTGTATTTGCCAGGACCTCCCCTCAGCAGAAACTGATCATCGTGGAAGGATGCCAGAGACAGGTGAGCATCAGGGGTGGCGGGAGTGGGGATTCTCACACACACAGTTTCAACATTGTTTTGTTTAAAATGTATATAAAAAAATGCTTTCTTCCAGGGAGCCATTGTGGCCGTGACAGGTGATGGTGTGAACGACTCTCCAGCTCTGAAGAAAGCTGACATCGGTGTTGCCATGGGCATCGCTGGATCTGATGTCTCCAAGCAGGCTGCTGACATGATCCTGCTAGACGATAACTTTGCCTCCATTTTAACTGGAGTGGAAGAAGGTAACATCTATATCAAGACTTGGAAAAAAAGTAAAATTCCATAAAATACAAAGCTTCGCAGCAGCTGCTGAATTCCTTTTTCAGGCCGTCTGATCTTTGATAACTTGAAGAAGTCTATCGCCTACACTCTAACCAGTAAAATCCCCGAGATGTCGCCATTCCTCTTCTTCGTGCTTTTTGACATCCCTCTTGCCCTGGGAACTGTCACCATCCTCTGTATTGACCTGGGAACTGACATGGTGAGATTTTGCCTGATTCTGTTCAATTCAGTTTAATTCAATCTATATAGAACAAAATCACAACAGCAGCCACAAAAACAATGATTTTAGAAGGAAGAATCATCCACGCTGTTTTAGCTTTAGCACATTCTGTTAAACACGTTTAACTAATTGCTGTGTTATCTGGCCTCTTAGATAAATAAAGTTTGGTATTATCCGCATAGCAGTAAAAGTCAATGTAAAAGGGAAGCATGTATAATGTAAACAGAATTGGTCCTAGCAGGGAACCCTGTGGAACTCCATAATTAACCTTAGTGTGAGAGGAGGACTCTCCATCTTACATGAAGAAACTGTAGTCCATTGGATGGAAAGGATTCAAACTACTGTAGCACAGTACCTTTAATACCAGCAGTATCACTGAAGCTGTTTCTGTGGTGTAATGTGGTCTACACTGACTATTTAGAAGTACTAATTATTACGTTAACTCAGATAGATCAATCGTAGGGAGAGAGTCTAAATAAATATCAGTAGTATTAAAGCTTACTGTGAGTAATGATATGTTTGTGACATTGTTATTAAATGTTGTTTTTTAAATAGTTCAAATATTACTTATGAAGAAATTAATAAAGTTATTTATACTTAAGTAAGTTGGGTACAGTGCTGAAAAGAAAACTGCGATTTTTGCTGTTTTCCTTGATCAGAGATGGATAGGAAGATGTCCTGGGTTTTTCTTAGATCAACAATCTCTTTTTGCAGGCTAAAAGAAGATCTCTTTGTTAATGAGGGGGCATTTCCTCTCCAGCTTACTGAATCTGTTCTACACAGAAGCTCAAGCGGAAGATAATGCATTTATGGGTGGATAATTTGTTTTTTCTTTTTCTTTTCTTGTGCCATGACAGGTCCCTGCCATCTCCCTGGCCTATGAACAGGCTGAAAGTGACATCATGAAGAGGGAGCCTAGAAATGCCCAAACAGACAAGCTGGTGAATGAGAGACTCATCAGTATGGCCTATGGGCAAATTGGTAACACATCGTTCACTGTTTAACCTTTAGCTATATCAAATCTGTTTTTAATACTTTTGTGCTGGTTTAAGCCTTCCTCTACTGCCCCCTGCTGGATTTTGTTTATACTGCAGACACTAAAACACCTTTAATATATCATATCCAAAATGGGTACCGTCATTTGGTGAGGAAGTTATTGCTTATAGATTGAATGCAATCATTAATTTAAATGCATATTACTTTATTAAATTTAAAGATTTTTTGTTTGCAGGCATTAAAAACGGAATCCGTCAGTTTTTTTCAGGCAAATCTGATCATTATTTAATTTGTTAATAGGTTAAACGTGCGGCATTGTTTCAAACAATTAATGTGTTTAATTTTCATTCACCATGGATTTGCAGAGTATTACATTGACATGTCATATTTGCTACTGCTTTCTTTATGAAGAGACAGCCACAGTTGTTATTTATATTTGTCATTAGTAAAAGTTGAAACCCTGTCTGATAAGCATTCTTTGATGTTTTTGCTTCTTTTAGGTATGATGCAGGCCTTAGGTGGCTTTTTCACTTATTTTGTCATCCTGTCTGAGAATGGATTCCTCCCCAAAGATCTGGTGGGAATCAGAGTGTTCTGGGATAACAGATATCTAAATGACCTGGAAGACAGCTATGGACAGGAGTGGGTGAGTCACAGTAATGTTACTAACTTTACTCCAGACTGTGAGAATTGTAAAACGTGTGTGTTTCAGTAATTCAGTGTTAATTTAGCTTTTGTCCCCCAGACGTACGAGCGCAGAAAGATTGTCGAGTTTACCTGCCACACAGCTTTCTTCACAAGTATTGTGATCGTCCAGGTGGCCGATCTGCTCATCTGTAAAACCAGGACCAACTCCATTGTGAAACAAGGAATGAAGTATGTATGCACAGATATACATGAGATCTCCAATAACAACAGACTTTGGAACCGCCATTTTCCAAATAAACCGGCAAATAAGTCCAGTTTTAACGAGATTAGTCTCTGCTGTTTTATTGATTCTTACATTTATTTATTTCACAGGAACTACGTTCTCATCTTTGGCATCTTTGAGGAGATGGCTCTGGCTGCCTTCCTGTCATACTGCCCAGGCATGGACATTGCCATCAGAATGTACCCTATGAAGTGAGTAAAAACAATCTGATAGGTTTACACTATAATTTTCTACACTGTAATTATACAAATGAACCAAAACACTCAGCATTATTTGGCTACTTTAGAGAAATCGCTATATATTCATATTGCAAAGTTTTGCTATTTCACCCATGTTTTTGTGGCTGCCTAGTTTGCCATCTTCATTTATGCAAAGACGATCATGTCCTTGTATTTTGTTAAATGGAGTTTTAGCTTTGTTAATATAAAATAAAATATGTTTATTACTGTCATTTCCACTTTGTAGTAAAGCGCACAAGCTGCGATATGGGTTGCTCTCCTCTAAAAAGAAAAAAGTTAAGACACTTTTAGGCTCATCGGCTCAGAAATTCATACAATCTTGCCAAAGAATATCCAAGAGGACCATAAAACATTTGCATTAATTTGTTTACTTTTCCTGTGGGTGTTCTTTAAATGTTGTGCAGTATATCATAAGTTTTCTATGTGTGCATTATGACATTGAAAGGGATCATGTCCATATGGTCTCTTCTAGACGTGACCAGTAACAGGAATTTTAAGATCAATACTGACACAAATATTTGGTGATTTCAGAACTGACACTGGCCAATTTGTTTCTTTCAGACAGAACATATGAACAGCTTTCCCTGTTATTTGTTATATGTAGTTATATATGAGTCCTTGATGTGACAATGAGGTTTTAAAACAGTCTTTCTTTGTCGTGGATTGCTTGTTTATGCTCTGTCCAACTTTGTTCGGGTTAGCTGGGTTTTGTGTTTGTGGCGTTTCAAATATGTGTTGCCAACAGGGAAGTTGCAGAGTGCCCTCTGGTAGGCAAACTTGCAACATAAATGGTCATAAAATGACTGAAGGCTTTTTTCTCCCCATGTCTTCCTTACTTTTTTTTTTAATCAACTGTTATATATCCTGATACTGTTATTTAAGCTGATATATCGACCCCACTGATATATCAGTTGGTCTCTAGTCTGTTCTTACTGACCTGTAGCAGTGAGTACCTTCTGTTTTTAGATTTTTTAGATGCGTCGTTTTGCTTCCTCACCTCATAAATTCATTTTAACATCTGGTTGTCTACAGCATAATGTTCACCATCAAAGCTTTTCATGTGCTTTTACAGAACCTGACATAAGAATTTCCAAGATGTTGAGAAGCAAGCTTTTGTGTGGGTTTTTTTTTTTTGTCATTTGAAAATGAATCTTTGTCTGTCCATCCTTACCTTAGGCCAATGTGGTGGTTCTGTTCCGTTCCCTACTCCTTCCTCATCTTCATCTATGATGAAGTCAGAAAATATATCCTCAGACGCACCCCAGGAGGTAAGACCTTCCCAGCTCTTTGTTTTACTTTCTGACACACGTAGGACACATTTTTGCCTGTAAACTCTGCATTTTAAATATTAGTGTAGGGGAATGCAAAGGTCATACTTTTTTTACATTTTATCTAAAGGGTTTGAGAAACCACAAACTGAACATCAGAACAGCAAAAAGTATTAAGAGTGAAAGGTGAAAAATGTTGATTATTCCAAGAAATGAAAATAAACTGTGTCCTGATGATCAGACTTCAGTTCAGAATTGTACAGGATGTAAATCTAATAATATAAAACCCAAATACACAAACCTCTAGCTCTTCTAGGGTCATATGACTTCATCCCAGGGTGAATATTAATGGCCTCGCTCATGATATCCTCTCATAAGCAACCCTGAGACCAAACTGACACATCCTCACATGTCCCTGAAGGGTAGAGCTCCTAATAGCATCATCACCAAAATCATGGCTGCAGTTTATCTTCTTTATAATCCCCAGTCAAGTCAATTTTTTTACCCAATAACTGTCAGTAAACATAAGCAAAATAAAGTAAAGACAGATAAAAATTAGATAAGTTGGCCACTCTATAATTTTTATTAGAATTTTTCGTTGGATTTGTCTGTAAAAGACAAAAGGAAGTATCTAGACTCTCACATTTGTGGGTGTGCGAATGCACAAGTTGTGTAAAGCGCTTTGAGTGCTCAGAAGAGTAGAAAAGCGCTATATAAGAACCAGTCCATTTATCACATTTGACATGAAACATTACATTAATTGTGTCTCATTTGATTTCTAGGTTGGGTGGAGCTAGAGACATACTACTGAGCCAACATGACATAGGCTTGGAGGATGTGCGTTTTTCATTACCATCTTATGCAATCTTACATTATTAATATAAATATATATTTATCAGTGTGTGTCACAATAAAGAACGTCTGTTGTACACTGAGGCTGCCTGCATGTTAGTGTCTTTTGTAAACACTTTTCTCGTAGGTTTCTCTGTTTTGTTAGCAGTAAAAATACTGATTCAGGATGGGGGGGGGGGGGGGGATTTCCCTGAAGCTTCAGCAGATATAGGACCTGTGATTCATTTCCACCTCTCTACAGTCCTTAGTTTGGTACAAGCTATGTGTCACAAATAAAAAAGTAACATATTAGGACATTTTTCTAATAATTTGCTGAGAGGTTAGAGACCATTTTGTTCAAGAGCACAGAGTATTTTAATGGGCTTAGATTTTCCATTTTTCCCCCTCCCCTTCGCTCTTTGTTTCTTTGTACTTTTACAACTGCCACCAAAACCAGCACTACCACCACCTTTACTAAACATGGTTGAGTAGCTACAAAGAGTCATAAGTGTACTAGAAACACTTCCAACAACCCCCACAGGCCAGCCGGTGAGCCAAGCCTTCCTCCTCACTGCAGATTCCAAAGAACAGGAAGTGCACATGTTGATTTTGTGAGGAACATCAAAGTCCTTTGGTTAAAGGGCAATCGTTTTTTTTTTTTACATTTTATTAGAGAAGTTAAAGATATTGTTGTCTCTTCAAGGGTACAGTGTGTTCCAGGTACTCTGTGTTGCTCACTTATTCACTGAAACCATCTCAGTTAAACTTTATGACTTTGCTTTGATTTCTGCTGGCCGCAGAAGTGCTGAGCTGGGGCTTCCAGTTCCCAAACCTTTTGGTTCCTGATAGCATATCAGTGAAACCAATTAAATCATATTTGTAAATTGACTTTGCCCAGATTCTGAGTCACGGTAAAAAGAAAGCACACCCTCTTTTCTAAGGGTTTAAGGATCAGTACATAATAGAAAAATCTGGTCGTTATGAGGTTTTAAAGTTAGTTAAATACAACCTTCAATGAATAGCAAAGCCATAGCAAAGCATGAATAGTCCTTTTACATGATTGTTCAAAATTTAACTTATACACTGTGATCACCTGTTAGGTCTTCACCCAAAGTCAAGGTCACATTTGTCATTTTACAGACATTTTTCCATTTTCACAGCCAGACCTTCACGCACCCTGCCTAAATTCCACCAAATCCTTGCTCTTCATGTAGGAACATTACTGAATCCGAATTAGTTGTTAACATAAGGTTCTTAATAATTTAATGACTGGTATCCTGTTAGATGGTGATGATCATGATCTTCATGGTCATGATCATGGAGGGAGTGGTCCTACTGGTTGACTCCCACATTAGGAAGGCGTGGTTGGGGCTTTCCTTTCACCATTATGCTAACATCAGTGAAATGCTGGTGAATTCACATATTTCCATGCTTTTTATGTGTCAGGGTTACCACTGACCATCCTGAACTTTAACTTTGTCAAGTAGATTGCTTTTTACTGGATGTGACTCTTTAAAAGCCTCATTGATTTCTCAAAGGATTCTAATTGTCTTTATTTTCTGTAATACAGTAAGTCAAAAGCACATCACTCTACTGCTCAGCTTTACACATTTCAGAAACCTTGAAACTGCTATTGATTGTAAGCTGAATGAACTAGTACATCCTTGAAGTTTCAATAAAGCACTGGGAGTCAGATTTATCAGGTAGATGTGCAGTAATACAGAACAAAGGGTTGTTGCTGAAAAGAACAGTGCAGATCTGTGCACCAGGATTTTAACTGTATGCACAGAGTAATTCGAAGCACTAAAGCAGTTTTATTCCTCCACCACATTGGATCAGGTAGACAAGGTTTTACTCTTGTCTACCTGCCTGCCAGCTTCATATTCACCATCCTTTTTCTAATATATCCATTATCCCTCCTCTGCACATGTTCAAACCATGTCAGCCTTGCCTCACTTTATCTTCAAATCACTCAAGCTGAGCTTTTCCTCTGATGTTCTCATTTGTAATCCTGTCCCAATGAAAATCTAAGCATTTTCAGCTCTCCACTCCTGACTTCATCATGCAGTACCACAGTTCCTCCTTTGGCACCCTATCATATGTTTTCTATAGATCCACAAAGAAGCACAGTTGGAAAAAATCAGCTACATTCTTTGCCAGACATCCCCAAAGCTCCACAAGTATGTCATATGAACCCACTGCCACTCTTCAGTGTGTTCATAGCTGTCCATACTTCCTCCTTACTAATTCTCTGCTGCTCATCCTTTCCGGCATGATCTTTCTGTCCAGCCAATCGATATAGTGTTTTTGTTTTTCCTTAGTGACCAGCCTTGTGTATGAGTCACTGTAACTGTTTGCCTTTGGCACTTCTTTCTTTTTGCCATATGCCTAGCCTCCCACTACTCCTCCCCACTTTCTTCATCACACGAATGATTCCACTCTTTCTTTGCCAACATCTTTTGAATATTTTCCTCTCCTAATGGCATCACCATCTCCTCTTTACTCCATCCAGAGGATACAGTAAGTACCTTCTTGGCAGTTTCCCTCACCACTCCCCTTCTGCTTTCCCAGTCACTGGGTAAGTCTTTACATGTTACATGTTACTCTGTCACTGGTGACATCAGCTGAGATGAAGATCTCTGAGAGTTAAAGTCAGAACCAACTTCTTGCCTTTCCAACAGAAACATGGAACGAGTGGATGCCTGGCTGTTGGGGGCAGGATCCCAGGTAAGTAGAGCATTTTTGGGTCTGTCTACATCCATCATGATTCCCACTGTCAAACAGAGGGGCGGTGTCGTGTAGTTAAAAAACAGAATGGAAAAGTATAAAGTATGTAATCAGTGTGGCCAAAAGCAGTTATGTGATTTTACATGATCAAGTCTATGACCTAAAATTTCCAATGTGGAAAAGCAGCCCTACTGTACATTAATATTTTGCTTGCTGGAGTTTTAAAATATAAGCTATACAATCGTTATTCAATTTTAGCGCACTTGATGTCCTTCCTTCGAAGGAGAAACAGACAAAGTTTGTCCGTCTGTCTGTTTATTAGCAGTCTTTGGTCGACAGCTTTCATTTTCATTTTCAGTTCAAGCTTATTTAATTTGGGTGAACATGATATCAAGTTCACACAAATTGTGAAAAGCAGTAAAAACTTTACATTACCCACACATTTTTATGGATTGTGTTCAAAACTCAAACAATATATTAGGCCCTGAAGGACATGACTCCCTCGGTTGGCGAAACATTTGACCTTCACCATCATATAAGCACTGAAGTTCAAAGTTGACCTTGAAGAAACATTTCAAGACCAAATCAAGTAATATATGATATGAAAGGGCATGGCAAGAGCTATACAACACTTTTTTTCTGTATGATGCCTACAATGTCACAATGACACCATAATAGGCTGATATGTTGTAATAAACACATCATTAGGCATCAAAGTTTTAGTCTAACCCTTCCTCCTCCAGGGGAAGTCGTTCTGAGAGCAATTCAAACACACATTTACTTCTGCGTACCTTTATCTGATACCTCAATAATGCTCTTTGCTCCATCAGGCATCTCACAGAGGTCTCCATGGTCCTCTGACGCAACATCGTGAATAGTGAGTCTTCATTTGGGTCCTTTCTGCTCCATCCCATATTTACTGCTGGGCATCAGCCTCTGCTCTTCCAGGTACCAGGCGCCTGGGAGCGACTCATCAGGTACATCACACTCAAGCAACATCCCTCTCTTACTTTAAAGATACATTTTTTTTCTTTTTAAAATTTTAGAACATACTTTTTCATTTTAATTCTTCTCTGCTGTCAACCTATTTAAGTAGTTCTTCTAACTATAATGCATATTGTTTGTACATTAAGGACTGGCATGACAACTCAATGACAAATTTGACTCTTATGGAAGAGGCAGTTGACATAGTGCAGAATGAAAAGTATATGTTTATGTGACCATTATCAAAGGATTATGATGAAACACTTACCAATTAACCCTGGTTAACCAAGGTCTTTTCTGGGATTTCATGATGTTGTATTCTTAATCAGCATTGGTAGGACAGCAGTGGTTCCTGTTCATCTTTCAGTCATTTTCTATACTTAATTCCAATATTTAAGGTTGTCAGGAGCCTAAGGAAGGTAGATTCACACTACGTAAAGCACCACTTAAAACTAAGATAAACATGTTGTTGGTTTTCTTGAACACCACTGTTAAAAGGACTACTAGTATCATACTTGCTTACTTATCCTTGAAAGACAGAATTGCTAGACCTTCACTGTGGCAGTTCATAGCTTTGCAGGTGTAAACACCTTTGTCTGGTATACACGTCTAACACCATCTTCAGAGAGTTTCTTCTTCCCATTGTCCTTGCAGTGTTCACCATTTTGCACTGTGGTTTCCTATAAAGTCTCAATTTTCCTGCATATGTTGCATCACGCCATTGATCACTCACATCCTCGTGTTGTGGCTGGGTCTCTCCTTCGACTTTGAGATAGGTCTGGGTCACTCTGGTATGGTCAGCAAGTAACCTTTACCCTCCCCTGACAGCTTGTAAGGTCCCTCAGATAGCTATCCCACGGTGGCCCACTACAGGACATGGATAGCCTAAAACAGTGCCTCCCAACCACTGTGCATAGATGTGCTGTGAGAAATGATCAGGTGTGCCGTGAAAGATTATCTGGTTCCACCTTATTGGTACTCGAAGCGATTGGCGTGAGTAACGGACAGAACAGTTACATTGTCTTCCACTAGAGGGCAGTACAACTACCTGCTCTATTTGGTAGTTGAAGTTATATAACAGTCATGCTGTGAGACAACACAGTGCGTAATGTCAACAGGAAAATATTTGAAATGAAAAACTAGTCAATCTTACCTGGTTCCTGGAGAAAATTCTGACCCAGATAAGAGCCCTAGCATGAGTAGTGGTCAGAAGAAAGCAAAAAGGTATACTGAGCCAATTCTATACCTGGTGCACGGGGAAAATTTATCAATATGCTTTTTGTGACATTTTTGTTTGGTGGTGTGCCGTGTGATTTTTCTAATGTGAAATATGTGCCATGGCTCCAAAAGGTTGGGAAACAATGGCCTAAAACATGAGGTGTACCACCAAAACATCCATGATGATGTCACCCTTTGTTTAGGTTTTATTTATTCTAGCTTAATCTGAGACACTTTAAAGAAATGCTTATTGTAGTAGATAATCAGTTCAGACAAAATAAATACAGACTATAGCTCGGAAACCCAAAAACAATAACAATAAACAGGATTAAATGGTTTTGTGAGCAAACACTCGGTTGTCTCACAGATGGCGCTGTAGCTCAGTGAAGCGTGTGTTTATAAAGCAGTCTGTTCCAAAAACAACATACACCATTCATTATCTGAAGCTTTATGTTCTTTTGTAGTTTAGCAGCCGCTCGTTTCTCTTTCATGGCTCATTTGTTTCGTCAGTCCTGTCACCACCTTTCTTTTTGCATTAGGAATTTCAGCCATCTGTGCTCTGTGACACATCACTTAGAAATCATCCGAAGACCATAAGTCATGAGTAGAAAATTTAAATGATGAGTAAAGTCATAAGAGAGACGTATCCACTTTGAGTGTTTTGTGGGCACATGACAGGAAAAGATCCACCTACTTAAAGCTAAAGAAATTAGCTCAGTGTAAAAGTCAACAGAGAATAGCTTATTTCTAATTGCACGCATTACATTTTAGAGGATAAAATGCTTTTGCAGCTGCTGTCCACTCCACCTCTGCTGCACCGAGACTCAGTTTATGGGCATACAGATTACTCTGTGGGCTCACCTTTCTGATACTCAGGTGACGCTAGCTGCTGTAGGAAAGAGGAGAAGGCCTCACATTTGTCTGTTGTGTTTTGTTTTGCTTGTGGAAGGGAGGCTGTGCACAGCTCTGGTATGCTTAACATAACTACAGAGTGCAGAGACAGTGTTTTAGACGAGAGCAATAAGTGTCACCTAGAGGAGGAGTGATCCAGACAGCACTTTCTCAATAACACTGCATTACCTAGTCTCACCATCAGGCTGGTGGGACTGAAAATAAAATTATATCACATGACTTTAATCCGTCACATTCATGTACCTTATAGTCAGTCTATATAAACAATGCACAGAGCTTTCCTTTAACAGAGCAGCAGAGGAACAGGAAGATCATCTGTGTGTATATAAGATCAGCCCTGTGGGACACTGCAAGCTTTCCTCTCTGTTTCATTACATGTTTTTTTGCTTTAATAATAGCTTCTAGAAAAGTCCTTGTAATGTAATAGTGTTGTTGGATCTGTGGATCATCACTACTTATTTTCACAGGCAGAGCTAGGAGGTTGAAGAGAAGGTGACTTGAAGTTTTGTGGGGGTTTTTATTTCTTCCTCTGTTTGTATGGTCATGTGACCTTGTGATGTCAGCACAGCATACATATTCTGATGTGACCTAAAACCCTTGCAGGGTCAAAGTTAATCAAGCATGAATTCACAGAGCAGGAGTTACAGAATTACAGAAGGTCCAAAGGCATAAAAAGCATATAAGAGATTTACTTGTTTTTCCAGTACTGTCCATCAGATGAGGCTAAAGAGTTATTTTAAAAAATGAACTGTGGCCCTGACGTGAGTTTAAGGTTAAAAACAGCCATGCAGAAAATCAACATATTTAAGCCACACAGCTGTCACCTTTGACCTCCCTGAGCAGAACCATAGTAGAATTAGTATCACAAAGTGGCAAAGCATCTCATTGCATCAAAATAAAATCCTCTATTAACAACATATTTCATTTCATTTCATTTATTTGTTTCAAACATGGTTCAACAGTATTCATTTCCTACATACAAATCCCCCTAGTCCACATTTAGATATACATTTTCTAAAATAATAATAATCATAATAGTAATAAAATTGCCCATTTTTTAAATTATTAATTTAATAAAATTCTAAATGATCTAAAATAAAGATGATCTTTTAGGAAAAGTCTTGTTTTACCAACACTGCACTAAAAAGAAGCATCGCTCAGTTTACAGTTTCCAATCACTGTCTCATTGCTGTAACTTGTGTCGCTGAAGTCTTATTAAGAGGGGTGATGTTATTGGAAATCTGTGAAAACATTGTGGTCCCAGGATGAAACATTTATGGCCCCAGAGACCAGAGGGAGCGTGCTCAGACGCAAGTACAGGCCCGAGGACGGATCCTCATCCTTCTAATTTTGAACCTGCTGTGAAAAAGAAGAGCAAACACATACTGAGAACGACTGAACTAATATAGAGACACGCAGAGCCAAAAGAAAGATCAAACATCTTTGTCAGGTGACCCCTGACATTTTGGCTCCTCCCTCTTCTCCATGCAACCAGTAAGCATGTTGGGAAAACCAACAAAGGATTCTGGGAAAGACAGTTGGGAGACTTTTCCCCCCCTTTTTTTCAATATAAACAACATCTGTGTATGTGTATGAGACAAAGAGAGGATTACATGTTTTTGAGCACTAGTTTTTATTGTTATTATTATTTGATTTTTTTTTCTCCTGAGAATAATTTTAGCTCTGATTCAACATTGTCCCAGATTGTGGCGCACGTCATGGCACTGAAATCGTTTTTATGCTGGGAAAAGAAGCTTTTCTGAAATGATTGATTTGGAAATGTAGTTTTCTTGTTTGGTGTTCCTGACAGTGTCCTTGGGGTAGAGCACTTACACTTGGCTGAGTTACACACATGCTCAGTGAAATCAAGCAATCGAGAGACTGATAGTGTGAATGCAATAAAATAATTGGTTTATTGGTTTATTCACTGGAGGCAAAAGTTATGAAAAAGGCTGGAGACAGCACTGGAGCTATTATTTATTTATTTTGGAAAATGATCCTTTATCCTGAGAATTTAGAAAGATTAATGCCTTTCTCATGTGAAAATCAGGATAATATTTGGGCATTAAGACTGGAGGCTGGTGAAAACAAGTAGTCAAAAGCACATAGTGCCTGTCCAAAAAACCCCTTACAGCATGCAACTACCCTGCAAACGTTATTACTGGACTCAGAAACATTATCTCCTCTACCCTGTTTAGTTTTTGGCTAGGAGGAACTAATCATCTGGTGTCATACTATGTTCATTTTAATTACCCAGAATACTCCAAAAAGTTTGTGCCTCAGTGTTCAACACACATACAGCCACTGAGAGTGGATTTAAGAAAGCAAACCAGCTCAAAGCCATTATAAACCAGGACATTTGCACAGGTAGAGGACAGTCCTATGAAAGAGTCAAATGCACTTGGAGGTAATGTCTGTATGCAGATATTATTTTATTAGAACAAGAGTTAGTGCAGTTCTAATTAAGTTGAAAGTCAATATTTGGTGTAAGTAGTCTTCAGGAATAGTTCTCCAGGCTTCTTGAAGGACATTCAAAGCTCTTCTTTGGATGTTTCTGCCTTTTGTTCTGTTCTCTGTCAACATGATCCCACACTGCTTCAATAATGTTGATGTCCGGGCTCTGGGGAGGCCAATCCATGACTGATATGGTAAATGGCCTGCATTTGTATAGCGCTTTTCTAGTCCATAGGACCCCAAAGCGACACTGACAGAGGCGAGGCTGCCGGACACAGGCGCCACCGGGCCCTCTGACCACCACCAGTAGGCAAACATGGGGTTAGTATCTTGCCCAAGGATATTTGGCATGCAGCCAGGATGCAGCCTGGGATCGAACCACTGACCTTCTGATTAGTGGCTGACCTGCTCTGCCACCTGAGTTACAGCCACACACAGTGCTCCACTGTGTGTGTTTTTCTATCCAGGTATGATTTTACTGCATTGGCAGTGTGCTTGGGATCAATAACATGATGAAAAATAAAGCTGTTACCAATCAGGTGCTTTCCAGTTAGTATTACATGGTGCATCATAATCCGATGGTACTTTTTCTGCATTTAGAAATCTATCAGTTTTAACAAGGTCTGCAACACTGACTGGAATACAGATCAAACCATGATGGAGCCTCCTCCGTGTTCCAGTTATTGAACAGTCTGTCCAGCTTCTACCTCTAACCAACTCCGGGGCGATCGTGGCTCAAGAATTGGCAGTTTGTCCTGTAATCGGAAAGTTGCCGATTCGAGCCCCGGCTCAGACAGTCTCGGTCGTTGTGTCCTTGGGCAAGACACTTCACCTACTGGTGATGGCCAGAGGGGTCGATGGCGAGATATGGCAGCCTTGCTTCTGTCATTCTGCCCCAGGGCAGCTGTGGCTACAACTGTAGCTGCCTCCACCAGTGTGTGAGAGTGAATGAATAGCGCTATATAAATGCAATCCATTATTATTAACCAGCGCTTCTCACATTCCTGTCCACAAACCTGAGCATCAAGCAGAATTTTCCTTTCCTACGTTTTGGCCTGCAGTGGTTAAGTTTGTCTTAAAAGTAAAAGATCATCTTGTTATATTATTACATTTTCCTGAGTCTGATTTGTAGAGGAGTTGTGTTTGAAAATCCCGTTTGTTGTCTTGTTTACATTTAATCAAAAAGGACTCTTGAGAGTTCATATCTCACAGCTACATCATAGGCGTAACTCTGAAGTGCAGGTAAACTCAGACTTGTATTTTGTGTTCTGCTTCATAGAGCTGGTACAGTCCAATCCTGGATTTGGCTCCGTATTGTGTTTACTTTAATAATGATGGTCAGATGTTGCATCGGATACATATTACATTACTTTTTGGGATCAGAAGCAGATGTGGAGAACATTCACACAATCCCTGCTTAAGGCAGAAAAGTACAGCACTGTGCTCTCTTCCCACCTTGCAAACTGTGTGGATGAGCCAGTTTTCAAGTTTGCAGTATTCACTCACCGGCCAATTTGTTAGGTACACCTCGCTAATGCTGGGTTAAACCTCCTAAAGTCTTCAGAGGTCTCTTAATTTGTCATGTCACAGATTCAACAAGGTGCTGGACGCACTCCTCTGAGATTTTTATCCATGTTGACATGACATTATCACACAGTTGATGCAGATTTGATATGAATCTCCTGTTCCACCCAATCTCCTGTTTCTGTTCCTCCCAAAGGTGCTTTATTGGATTGAGATCTGGTGACTGTGGAGGTCATTTGAGTTCAGTGAACTCATTGTCATGTTTTAGAAACCAGTTTGAGATGACTGAGATGGTACATTGTGGTCATAAAGGGACGGACACGGTCAGCAACTAAACTCAGTTAGGTTCAGCTGCTGCCAAGGACTAGAAGTGTGCCAAGAAAAACATATTTTTTAAATGTTTTTTTTTTCCAGTTCATTAGCTCTAAAAAAGAGCATTTGGGTTATTAAAATCTCCAGAGTAAAAGTGGAATAAATGTAGTCAAGTTTATATAATTTCTAATCTTTTTAGAAGTGAATCTGAGTGCACATTTGGCATAACCAGTAAAATTTAGTTAAAAGGATTTTCCAAATTTTGCTGACTTTCCAAAATAAGGTTTACAGCTTGTAGCAGATATTTGGAATATATATATCTAGCTTCATTAATGGGTCCATCCATGGTGCCATCACCGTGATCAGTGTTTCTGACTCTCCCCACTGGTGCACTGAAACAAATAACATTATGCAAACAGTAAGAAGAAAGAAAATGTTCATCCATCCATCCATCCATTTTCATCCGCTTTGTCCGGGGCCGGGTCGCGGGGGCAGCAGCCTAAGCAAAGAGGCCCAGACCTCCCTCTCCCCAGCCACCTCCTCCAGCTTATCCGGGGGAACACCAAGGCGTTCCCAGGCCAGCCGAGAGATATAATCTCTCCAGCGTGTCCTGGGTCTGCCCCGGGGCCTCCTCCCGGTGGGACATGCCTGGAACACCTCACCCAGGAGGCGCCCAGGGGGCATCCTTGTCAGATGCCCGAACCACCTCAGCTGGCTCCTTTCGATGTGGAGCAGCAGCTGCTCTACTCTGAGCCCCTGTTGAAAGAAAAGAAAATGTTCAGTGTCTTTATATTCAATATTTATATTATAAAATTATTTAGATTTATATGCATCTCTTTGGTTTGCATCATTGTAGTAATCCTCTCTTCCATCCGTATGTTGCAGTACATTTTACACTCATGACAGTCTGCTGATGTTGGGTTTTTCACTTCTGAGGGTAATGTGAGGTGTTACTTGTAGAAGTCAGCCACCCTGAGTGCAGCAGAGTGATTTTACTGGAGTCAAATAATGTACAAAAAATGACTTTAAGGGCAGATGTGGATGCAAATTTCATATGATGACCCATATGATGACATGTGATGACACACACATCCAAGATGACTCTTGGATGTTATGACAGATGTGAGAGGAGCAGTACATGCCGTCGCACCTCTAGGTTGCAGGCAGCCATCTGCTACAGTATATTATAGAACCTAAAAAAGGAAAAGCTAAAGCTACCCGGATGTCAGAGCCAGCTATAAACCACTGGCCTTGGTATGAGCAACATATCAAAGCAGTTTGGAGACAAAGGGATGGATGTTATCAAATGAACTTATCCAAATAGATGAAAAGGACTTAACTTTATATTGTAAGTTATATGTTTTTTATTTATTGCAGTTTTGGGGAAGTTAAACTGATTCCTTGCATTATGAAAAAAAAAATTTATATTGAAGAAAAGCAAAGTTTTTGTTTGTATATGCTGTCCACTGAAGCTCTTACAAACAAAATCTAAATCAACAAAAATGACTTCCAATTATTGCTAATCAATAATAATTTATCTTGTTTTTCTGTTTAATGAGCAGTGGCAATTCATCTGTGGGCAAAAGACATATCACCAGCAAGTGGAAGAGGTCAGTAGAGGGAGCAGAAAGCGTCGCAGTTAGGATCCTCTCACACCTAATTATTAATGTATTTTTTTTTACTTTGTTTGGCATCAGATTAGTACAGTGGCACAGTGAAGCAAAACACTACAACAAACAAAAAGTAGCAAAACAGGAAAAACAAAAAAAGGGTGTTTTTTCTCTGTAGAAATATTATATGACATTTTTTTGTATTTGCTGAATAGACAGATCTCCCGAATTTTAGTACATCTGTTACACCTATTGATGACACGAGCGTGTACAAAACTTTGGTAGTGTAACTAAATTTTCTGGTTCCAGTGGTGTGAAAAAAACATTTCACTCCACTCTAAATTAAAACACACACATACACAAACTTGTTTAGATGGAAGAAGCTTCTCAGTTTGATAGGCTGACAGTCAGACACACTGATATAGATGAGGGTTATTTAAAGCACACATCCTGATGCTTGAGCTACAGTTACCATGACAACCTGTTTGTGTGAGCATGTGTATGCACGAGTCCTCCACATGAACCCTGCTAACTTACTTTCTTTTCTGAAAAGGATGCTGATCAGACTAAAAACTGCTTCTTGGGTCTCACTAATTCACTTGTTGCTGTTCTGCTGCTCTCATTAGGAAAAATAGACACAGGACAAGCTTTCTACTATTAACCTTTTCTTGTTTGTGAACTTTGTTTAATGAACTTTTGCCGGCTTGTGTTGATGCCCCACACTGAGAATATCTTGCAGTGGGGTTAGTCTAGCCATTCATAAATGTTCGCTATTGTTTTAGTGTGGAAGGGGACATTCTGGCGACCATGCATAACTTTAACTAAAGGTTTCTATTTAGTTATGAATGGCTATAAATTTAAACATTTGCTATGTGGATTGTTTACTCTGCAACAGACGAGCAACCTTTCCAAGGTTAACCCCACCTTTCACCCTGTGGTAGCTGCTATAGGCTCCAGCCCCCCCACAACCCTGTATTTGGATAAGAAGAAGGAGGGATTGGATGGATGGCGTTAAGAGACTTTTTTAGGTCATTGTTGGTGCATGGTGGTGCTGTGGTGGTTCTCCATATTCTCCTCATGCCTTTGTGGCTTCTCTCTGGCTTCCTCCCACATTCCAAAGACTTGGGTTAGGTTAACTGCTGATTTTAAATTGGTTGTAGGTTTGAGCATGAATCTGGCTTTCTGTGTTAGTCCTGTGACAGACTGGTGACATGCCTCTCTTGCCCTGTGAGACACCCACAACACTAAAAATATACAAGTTTGTCTAGTATGATCACCTGTCAGTCACATGAGCGTGTTTCACTCAAACCTGTAGAGAAAGTCATGTACTTCACATAGCTGCACATCCTCTACACCAGGGGTCCCCAATCCCAGTCCACGAGGGCCGGTGTCCCTGCAGGTTTTTGATCTCATCCTGGATCAACACACCTGAATCACATGATTAGTTCATTACCAAGCCTCTGGAGAACTTCAAGACATGTTGAGGAGGTAATTTACCCATTTAAATCAGCTGCAATGGATGAAGGACACATCTAAAACCTGCAGGGACACCGGCCCTCGTGGACTGGGATTGGGGACCCCTGCTCTACACCTTTGTACACTTTTGATGTTGTACATTCAGGAAACGTACAATGGCCTCTTTTACACTTGTACCTACTTAGCTCAACTCGACTCGATTGTACTTAACCCTTTTTTTAATTCGGTTTCAACAGTTTTCCACTACAATTGAGTACCATCTCACCGTC
>NW_005187646.1:628216-640939 GCF_000239375.1 Pundamilia nyererei | reverse complement strand
CACATTCTGTCTCTCACAGTTGAAGTGTACCTCTGGTGCAAATTACTGACCTCTGTCATCATTTTAAGTGGGGGGACTTGCACAATCGGTGGCTGACTAAATACTTTTTTGCCCACTGTATATATATATATATATATATATTGATGTTTATGTTTTTTAATTATGCCTAGGTTGCTATTATAGTTCATTGTGATTCCCCGTGTGTCTTCAACCCCTGTGTTTAAGTCTCCCTTGTCCTTCATGTGTTTCATGCCTGCGTCTCATTATGTTTCCTGTTTTATTTTGAAGAGGTGTCAAATACTGAGCTTCAGTAAAGATTCAATTTGGAGTTATTTAAATTTCCTATCACCTTAAATCTTCACTCAAAGACAAGTATCTTTGACAGTGTATATATAGTATATATATATATTGTATAGTGTATATTATGTATAAGAGACAAATATTGTTATTTTAATATG
Organism: Pundamilia nyererei; assembly: GCF_000239375.1. Taxonomy (NCBI): domain Eukaryota; kingdom Metazoa; phylum Chordata; class Actinopteri; order Cichliformes; family Cichlidae; genus Pundamilia; species Pundamilia nyererei. The sequence goes on along the minus strand of NW_005187646.1, from coordinate 640,481 downwards.
TTGGCATTACTAAATTTGGCTCAATGCTTACATATATGTGTAAAAACAAAATGTACGAGCTGTGAAAACTGTTTCTGATAGAATGAAGAGTAGACTTATATATTAAATATTCCTTTATTGGGTGAGAAAATCATACCAAGTCATACAAAACAGATATAAGAGCCTTAAACAGGCTGACTTCTGCTAAATGGGTCAAACTGGGCAGAAAGTATACAAACACATAACATCCTTATAGAATATGATGTAACACTATAGATCAACTTACCTCAGAATATATAAAGCATATAAACAATTAGAGCAATATGATGCAACAAACACAGCAGTACTACTAATCCAAAATACTCAAAGCTTCATAGAACTGAAACAAACATGGCAGCATCACTGACTTTCAGCCTGTTCTGTTTGTGGATATTATCAATAAAATCATCACATTCTCAGTAAGGTCAGCTATTGAACTGTGTATATTATAAAGTAAAGATTTTAAAACCAAGTTGATGCTGAGAGTACTCACATCACTAATGTCACATAACTTTGCCGACATGTGGCCGACAGTAATGTTTTAATGTTCTTCATTATTAAACATTTGCACATAAATATGTGACATAATATTCAGTGCTTACTTTTAAAGGTTTACTCTTCAGCCGCTTCACTTCAGCCATCCGCCTTTTTATCCTCCTGAGGCAGCATTTGTAGGCCGATTACATCACAGCAACGCGACGAAGGCTGTCCAAATTCGTAGACTCCTTCAAATGCGGCCAACAAATGCATCTTTCATTTCACCAGATTTGAAGGATGGGTCAGGTATATCCTTCGTGGCTCACCATATCCCAGAACACGGCCCAGCCAATTCCAACAATAGCGACAGTTACTTTGTTTTAATATTAATCTTATTACTTTTTCTGGGTCACAAAATAAACTTTTAAGACATTTTCAGGCGAGAATGTAGCTGTGTAAACTTTAAATATCTGCTCGGTTTATCAAGACATCACATATTTGTAAAAGTGCTACGACATTTTCAGAGACGTCTGTTATCCAGCAGCTCAATAGCTAGCCGGGAGCTTGAGGGTCACTAGAGCTGCTGAGAACGGCAAACTCCCGGCACATCGTTTTCAAAGCCCCCATTACTCAGATTAAACATGATATATAAGTCACTTAGATAACTTAAAAATGTTATTGTTTGGCTTTTTTCAGTGTTTTATTTGTTCATGAGTTAATCGGTTTGGCTGAGATTACAGCTGAATAAACGTCGAATGGAAAACTGATTAAACAGAAGTGTGATCGAGAATTTACGCCAGTGTCCTGTTATATTTTAGATAGCAAGGAGCAGACAGCTGAGTTTATGAAACTCCACTGAGACAGGTGGTGATGCAAATCTGAAGGCAAGACTGTCCAATTTCACCACAGCCGCTCAATTCCAGCCTACCCAGCCTTCGGAGGACCCGGCCCACGTAGGCCACAAAGGCTTGGTCCTCAGGAGGATACAGCCTATGAATCTGGACACAGCTTCAATGTGCACGGGGTCGTTATAGCAACATGGCTAAGACTTGTTTGTATGCCACAAACACAACAATGGAGGACGTTGAGGTGGCTGCATACCTACTGCTCGGTCTATGACATCTTGTCAGACTCAGGAACCATGTTGCCAGGTTTCAGAAATTGTGCATATGATTGTTGTTAAGGAGTCACTCTCATGACTCAAAGAGTGACACCACTGACAGGCTAATTGGGGGCATGCAGTCTGCTGACATCACATTTTCAGGTTGATTCAGATTGCTTTGAACCCAGGCCGAGCAGGTACTAAAAAAGTACCTGGTACCAGGTTCTACTACCTAATGTAAAATCCTAAAAACCAAGTCGGGTCAAGCAGAGCCGAGTAGGTACTAGTAGAAGCGAGACAAATGTGATATGACTCAGTCTTTGAGTGCAGAAGTGTAAAGACTTAGAGAGTGCGTCCCATCCCAGAGTCCTACTGCAAGAAACTTATAAATAATTGGAAGATGCTGCCCACAGATTCTGTCCATTATGATATTATTCCCATGGAAATGACCCAACCTCTGCAAACGGTGCTATGTAAAAATCAGCTGCTAAACCTGTTAAAATGTGGGCTGGTTCTTCAAATAACAAGTGGCTCTGTACCAGCACTGTGTTGATGACAAAGAGTGAGTAGACTGGTAGGGAGTGTTTTTTTTTTTTTTAAATGAAACATTTCATAGGGGACCTAATTACTATGATAACTAAAGTAGTCCAGTCTTTTATCAGAATACCAAGAAATGTGATGCTGTTTTTCACCCAATCCTGTGTTTGCTAGAGGGATATCTCAAATATCTGTCAGTGCATAGATGGCCTTGGTACACCAAGCCAAAGAACAATTGATTTGCTACTGGTGTTTCAGATTGAGATCTGGGATTTCTGCCATCAGATGAAGTTTTAGCCTTACCTGCAAACCTTACAAAAGAAATCTGTGCCTGCACTTGCAGTGGCAGGAAGACAGAGTCTGGATGTTTTCTGTTAGTAGAACAAATGAAGAGTTTTGGTCTTTTTTCTGCAGTGAAAATGCACAATTGGAATTACATAACGGTCGCTAGTTGTCTTTAAAAAAAACAACAACTAGTACATTGCTTACATTTTCTTTTCTAGTCTTTTGATTTCAAACTTTCTTGCTACTTGTCTTGTGCACCGTTTCATCAAAGTTGGCCCACTTCTCCAAAAACTTCCCAGCGAGGAGAGATAATGATGGCAGAACTCTGGCTGCCTCTAGGCAATGGTGTGCAACCATATACACATACACACACTGGGTGCCAAAACCACACATGGCATATTTGCTCTTAACAACCCTTCAGGGAAAACACACACACACACGCATGATGAGGTAAACTGATGCAATCTAACTGAAAGTGTCGATTCAGCAGAAAAAAATGCACTGACAAGAAATAAAGTATCATCCACCGTTTCCATGTTTCCACAGCGTGTGTGAGATAGCAGATAGGAACTGGTGATAGTTTTCCGCTGCCATCACACTACTTCCATAAACATTTTTCGTCAGTCTTGCTGTCTGATTGCCATGGTAACCTCTACACCTGTCATGTGCAGACACACACACACCGACACGGTCACAGCCCCAAATTAGTTCAAGCCTTCCTGGTCGAAAAACAGCACATGTCGGTGATTTTCTCCTCCGGCAGCAGCTTTCGCTCTTTTTAGACTTTCACAAACATCCTGTTTTCTTCGTGTAATTATGACAATTTCCGAATTGTAAATGCACACCTAAATTTTGTCACTGCGAGGAAGAAACACACCCACAAAGCTAATTATAGCATGTGTGAGGACATCTTGTCCTCTGATCTCACCCCCTCTTAAAAATTATAAACAGCAGCTGTTGGTGATGAGCCTCCTGCATACTTATCTCCACTGCACGAGTCATTCAGGGAGTTTAATGTACTTCATGTTCTCAGAGAAACCTTAGATCTAAATGCAAAGGCAGAATAATTATTGCCTGTCATGGTTTACTTTAAACTGACTTTCCCTTTGTTTGATTCGATGAAATAAACCTGAAAATGTTTTCTTACATTTGAAACTATGAATGGAGAGAGAGGTGTGGCTGTGACACAGTGATGAATGAAGTCATAAGGGAGGCTGAATGAAGTACTCTTCCTGATTGAACCTTTGCTAAGCTACATTAAATATCTTAAGCCCACAGTTCCAAAAGAAGTAGATTAAATAATGACAGGCACAAAATCCTTCTTTTAAGTTTTACAGTAATGATAAGTATACAGGATTAGTTCGTGCTCTAGTTTAAGCTCATTCATGCGTACTCCCTCTGAGTATTTGCAATGTGACTTGAAAGCGGCGTATAGCAGGGGCTAAGCGGTTAGCATTTTAAAAGAGCAGTTGTTTCGCTGGGTAGATGCAGTAACGTGATCTCTGGTTTGGATTGCTGATGTTGTGCTTCATCAGGGGACATTGTTATGCAATTATTGTGCTGTTGAATTTAGCCATGTTAGCACTGTAATGCTGTTTTTTCTTTCTCTAAAATTACAATAATATTTTCTTAAAAAGAATATTTTTACAAATTTTAACATTTATTTTCATGCAATCTAATCTGATGCTTTATTTATTCAGAAATGTATTTATAAACCTGCACAGGTTTTTATGTTTTTTTCTTCAGTGTGAAGCACATTGAGTTTACATTTAATAAAAATTGCCATTGCAAAACAGACTCAACAATTAACAATTTATAGATAGAAATATGCTTTCAGTCTTTAATGAAACTGGAATGCATTTCATTAACCATGTGCAAAAATAGACACGTAACATTTGCATCTACTCTCCTCTCTTTCTCCATTCAAATTACTTTCTATTAAAAGCTTCATTCTATCTTTGTGTTTATTTTATGTTAAACTCTGACTTCATTATTTTTGACAAGTGCAGCATAGCTCAGTAAACAGCAGTTTATTTTTTCATGCAGCATTTAGCTGCACTGAATACTAACAAAAGAACTGTATACGTTAATCTGTTTTTACATATAGCCTACAACAGAATTCCCTGCTAGTCCGGTATTATATAAGTGCAGCTCTGTGTTTGGTGTTTGACTGTGAAAAAAAAAAAAGCAAAAAAGTTGTTCAACGCTAGGGATAAAATTCACAAAAATAATTGGAGAACAGAACAAAAGACATCACATAAAATAAATAGACAAAATAGTTATAATAATCTTTTTAATATCTCGCATGATGTTTACATGCCTTAATCTTACATTTTACATAATTTAAATCTCATCATACACTATAAACAGATCCCTAAACCCTCCTCTGTGCATCTATAAACCTTCTGCACTAGTACTTAACATTTGATACTTTATTCATACCTGATGACGCATAAGTCAGTATTTTTCTACTTGAATTGATTTAGTTGTCAGCTGTCTCTATTTTTGCCATTATTTTTCTCAGGTTATTATTAATATATGAATGAGGTGGCCTTTTTTATATGTTTACATGAGATTACAGTAGATTGTTACGTAACCCCTTGCACGTGCTCGCTACATTAAAGTGAAGCAGCCTGGTGATTCATTGCACACATGGATAACTAAATGGCAGAAAGTCAGAGCAGGGAATGAAGCGTTACGTAACATGAATCAAGCACACACATGTGTATGATCAAGTAAACTGGGCGAAAAACTCCATCATTCATTCACTGAAGATTTGGCATGTTCGTGTGTGTATGATTTGGTGTATTAGTGTGCGATCACGCGAGCACATCCAACTCTGACTGGCAGATTGCTTGCAGTGAAATGTCAGCTGCCCACACCATGCAACATGCTGTGCTGTGCTGTGTGCGTGTGTGTGTGTGAGTGCTTCATTCACAAGAGCACGCGATAGAGTGACAGGCAGACAGACAGATGGGAGGAGGGCTGCAGAGACAGTAGGGAGGGAAAAATCAATACATAATTTCAAAACAAGTTCACTTTTTCATCGTATTTAACTGATACTCTGATGCGGTATAGATTAATGCGTGACACGGATCTATTCCTCATTAAACTCAAAGAGCCAGTAATAATAAAAAAGGGTTGAAAATTTCTGCAAATCCTGCCCTGATCGACTGAATGAGCTCACAACAAATTTGCCTTTTTCTAGAACAGTACTGCAGTCACATGTATAAGCTTCTTTTTCATATTCGAGGCTGATAAAATACATTGACGTACTCTCATCAGCCACTCTAATATCTACACTTTCCTACCGCTACTGTCAGAGCTGCTTTAAATCTTCATGGCACAGATTCAACAAGGTGCTGGAAAACTTCCTCAGAGACTTTGATCCATGTTGACATAACAGCATCACAGTTGGTGCAGAATTTTTCATCTTGAAAACTGCAGCAGACCAGGCATCATTTTTACGGTCTGTTTTTTCCAGTTTTGGTGAGCCTGTGTGGAATGTAGTCTGTGGTGTTTCGTTTTATAGCCCATCTGCTTCAAGGCAGGATGTGTTCTGCATTCAGAGATGCTCTTCTGCATCCTTGGTTGTAAAAAGTGGGTGTTTCAGTTACTCAGTTACTGCTAAATTCTTATCAGATGTTTGGCCCCTCTCTCCTGCCATCAGCCCCCCCCCCAACACACACACTTTGGGAACCACTGCTCTAGAGGGAGGGAAAATCCCAGCAGATCCAGAAGTTTGAATTCTCAAACCAGCCCCTCCAACAACACCAACAACCATACCAAGTTCAAAGTCACTTAAATCACCTTTCTTCCCATTCTAAACTTCAGGAGGTTGTCTTGACCTAGCTAAATGTCACAGCAGTGTCACACCAATGTGACTGGTTGATAATGAGTAGCTGAAAAGGTATATATATAAAAGGATTATATACCTATAAAGGTATATAAAAGGAAAAAAATCATCAAGGCTCAGCTTATCTCAGTGATCACAAAATACACAGAGGATGCCACACCTGAGTTTCAGTTACCAATTAACGTTAGTATATTTAAACTAAAGGTGGGGAGGCCTGGCAACAAAGAAACACAAAGGTGTAAGGTGAAATTCCACACAATGCGCCGCAGGACCCACAACTTCCTTCCTGAGAATAATGAGCTCAGAAAACAAAAATAACCAATAAAGCTTTCAACCTGGAAGGAAAGGAAAAAAAATCTTTACAAGGAAGCAGGGAAACGAGAGTGCGGCAGAAATGAAGAAAAGGGTGGGTAGCAGTTACAGTCACTGTTATTAAGTGAGAGAAATACAATGTTAGCGAATGACTCCGATAACCACACAAGCAAATGGATCGATCTATGTGTTTCAATCTTCAGATGAATCCCATGATTGTGCCGAAAAGTTTGACCACATGGTACATAAAAGAAGATTAAAGCACAGCAGATGATTATTTAATCAGAGTTAATGATTTATTAACTTTACTATATAAGTTAGTAATAGATTAACTTCCTTAAATCCACACATTGGTAGATGGAATAGAAACAAAGTGAACAGAAAGTTAAACAGTGTGATGACAGATGCTGGTGACATTTTGTTCTTTTGTAATCTCACCATCATGTCCCTAATCCCAGATACACTCAAACTGCTTTAAAGTTGCTCTGAAAACTCATTGTACTGACTCTATTGTCTAGCTTCATATTTACACCTGTCATCTTGCCGTGTCATTACTCACATGGTGAGTGCGTACCTGTTCCCCAACAGGAATCTCTCGTCCTTTGGGAGTGTGGTACAGTGTCATGCTCCTCTCCGAATGCTAATTTGTGCACGAATATGTGCATGATTGATAGAATGATAAGTGGAATAACCAGAAGTGTGTGTATGTGTGTGTGTCTGGTTGTAGTGGGCTGTCCTTCCTCGGCCCTCCCCACCACAGTAAATCCAGCTCTCTGGCTCTAACATCATTAAGAGGCTAAGACCAGTCCCCGGGGGCCCAGAGAGAAATCCACGTTCCTCAGTGTGTGCATGCATTATGTGCATTCTGCTTTTTTGTTCTCTGTCCTAATTCAAATTCATGCCCATGCTGTTTCTTACGTGTGGCCTGTGAAATGATCCAGCAGAGCAGTAAGTGAAGTGGAAATCTGAAATTCAGTTGCAGCAGAAACTGAAATCTGAAATAATTTTACTTTGCATCCAAGTCCATATTGTTCCCTTGAGGCTCACGTTGTCAATCCATTTTAATTCCTCTGTGTATGCGTGTGTCCAAGAAATCCATCTGCTCTCCCCTTGTTAAGATCAGCCTCAGAGGGACCCTTGAGCACAAATCCTCCCCTTCTTGCGCTTATTTACCAGACGTAAATGAAGGGAGAAACATCAGCTTCAGTATGCGAGTCCATCTCATGTCTTACAGTCTGTATATTTTTTCGTTATTACATTTGTAAAAAAAAAAAAAAATCACAAAAAAACACTGAAAACAAGTTGATTTCTAAAACACCTCTGATGTATAGTGATTGTCCAGTTATAGCTTAGCAACACTAGATTTACTAAACCTGCGCAAATTTGCGTAACTTCCCTAAACCCAACACCTACTAGAATTACTGGCTTTTTTATTTTCTGGTGCAAGTCCTGAGGTGTTAATCACCCCTGCTGAGAGTTTCACAGATCGTCAGCTCGTTTCTCCTCCAGCTTTTGTTGTGCAAACCACCCATTATCTTTGAGGCCTGGCACATTTGCATTTGCTCACTCAGAGTTGCTCAGATCCAAGCCAAGCCAAACCTCTGTGTTACAACCTTCAGAAATTCCTGCCATATCGATACAAAAGACACACATTCACAATATATGGGTACACAAGTCTGTTTTATTTCAAAGTGTTTCAAACTTTACAGCGTTTGCAGACCCAGTGTTCATCATCCCTGCATTTGGCACAGGTGAATTTCTGACATGTTGCACAGGTAAACCTGCTGCGATTCCTGTTGCAGCTCTCTTGCACCTGGCACTGCGTTGTCTTTCCAGACACTGGCACAGCAGCTGCAGCAGCTTCAGCAACCTGTGCTAATATTTCCTTGTGCTGCATGAATCGGCAACGAAGTTCCTGAGCTAGAAGACTCAGAAACAATCTTCTTTTGCCTGTCCACCCTGTACATGCCTTGTACAAAATGTAGGCATTCCCTGCCGCCAGGTCCAGCATATTGTAGAAAACTGCTACTGGCCACCTGCGTGTTGCTGCTCTTATGGAATACATCCGCGCAAGTTGAGGAAGTTCACGCCGGACTTTATTCACCGTGCCCAGTAATGTTGTTCTGCGCTGCAGCAGTCTGTGCGACAGTGACAGTGAAGTAAAGAAATTGTCCGTTGTGACGTTTCTCCAATCATCCAAAAACGGCTCCATCAGTTTCATGACCACGTTCTCTGCCAGCCTCTCTCCCTTCTGACGACTCGGGTTCTTTCCCAAGTAAGGAGATGCACTGCAGACATATTTGGTGTCCAAGTCTGTGGCCATCCAGAACTTGATCCCAAATTTGTCTGGCTTTGTTGCGATATACTGTGTGAATGGACAACGAACCTTGGTAGGGAACAGCTGTTCATCTATGGTCATGTGTTCTCCTGGAGTGAAACTCTTAGCACAGTTCTCGTTGAAGCGTGTCCAGATGTCAGAGATCGCCGCAAATTTGTCTGTTTTCACCCGTTCTGCCCGCGTGTCCTTATCATCAAATCGAAGGTGTTGCATAATTGAAATGAATCTATCTCGGGGCATTGTCTCTTTGATTACTGGCACCAGAAATCTTTCTGACCAGCAATCCACAATGGCACCAACGGGACACATGATTGCTCTTACAAACAGGATTGAAATGAATGCCATCAGTTCATGAACTGACAAATTCCAGTCCGGCTCTGTTCTGTGGGCTTGATGTACCGTACACTCTCTGATGGTGTGCAGCATTCCCACGTCTAACAGGCAAAGGAAGCTTTGGAGCACACTTGTAATTTTACGCTGTCGGAAGATAAACAAATAGAGAATGGTAAATTTACATGAACCTCACTCTAAATGGGTTTATATAAATATCATATGTACTATGGCAGTGACAAACCTTAGCAGACTCTGTGGGTCCAGCTTGTGCAGTGAAGCACGAGCGATTTGCTCCTGCACTGGGTATTCCATTGTCCTCCTCTACCCACAAATTGCCGTCTTTTGCCGTGTGGCTCAGACAGGGCTTCCCAGTACCACGGGGCCTCTTCCGTGGAGGCATGTTGGGTTCTTGTTCCGTCTCCTTTTCAGATTCTTCTGAGGAGGTATCAGTGGCCTGCTGGACAAATGAAACCTCTCCTCCATCAGAATCTGCTTCGTCCATTTCCTGAAGCAAGGCCCAAGCCTGTTGCGCGGAGAGGTTCTTCCTGCGGGGCAGTGATACGGAGGCCATCCTGATGTGTGTTCTCAGAAATGCGTAGAAGAAATGATTCTCCCTCCTGGCCGGTCTGCTTTTATGCACAGCACTGTGCTGTAGTCAAGCAATGCCACTCCTACACATACACAAATCTCTCCTGGTTGGGGGAGGGTGTTTTGCACAACAAAAGCAGGAGAACAATAGAGCTGAAGGCCTGTGAAAATCTCAGCGGGGTGCTAGCACTAGAATTACTGAGCCTTTTTTCCTGCTGTAAGTCTGTACTACTACATTTACTAACCCTGCGCAAATTTGCGTAAATTCCCTGAACCTAACACCTCCTAGCACCCTGCTTAGAGGCCTTCAGCTCCATTGTAGGGTTGTAACACAGATTTTTCTCTTGCCTTGGATCTGAGCTACTCTGAGAGAGCAAATGCAAATGTTCCAGGCCTCAAAGATAATGGGTGGTTTGCACAACAAAAACAGGAGGAGAATCAAGCTGATGACCTGTGAAACTCTCAGCAGGGATGATTAACACCTCGGGACTTCCACCAGAAAATAAAAAAGTCAGTAATTCTAGGAGGTCTTACCGGTAGGTTCAGGGGATTTACGCAAATTTATGCAGGTTTAATAAATCTAGTAGTAGGGACTTGCACCAGGAATAAAAAGGCTCAGTAATTCTAGGGTTAGCAAGCCTAACTAGGTACAGCAAACCCGTAACTCTTCAGATTTTCCACATGTGCAGTTTTTGTGAATGGGGGACAAGTTTGATCCTCAACATTTCATGTGGTTGAAGGATTCTTGGTTTGGTTTTTCTTTCCAGAACTAAACGTATGTGCAAAAAGTATATATACATCCCTGTAATGTGTGCAAGTGTGAGCACCGCTATAAAAGCAGAAGTTTAACACAATTCCAAGGTGAAAATACATCATCTGTGATCTTAGAAAAGCAATTGCTTCTGCCTATCTTGGAAGGGTTTGGCTATAAGGCCAAATTTGAAGACTATCAATCTACAGCGAGAAAGACTGTTTACAAGTGCAAAACTTGGTGGCCATGATCAGACTGTGCAATTCTTAGAGAAACTGCAAAAGATGCAAGAGCTACATCTGAGACTCAGTTAGCATGTTAAAGCGCTTAACAGTATAATTAGAAAAAGACTGAATAAATATGGGTTGTTTGGAAGAATTGGAGAAAGCCTCCTTGCTCTAAGAAAGAAATGGCAGCAAAGCTTAAATTTGCAAAGCTGCATCTGAGCAAACCACAAGACTTTGGAAACAATGTCCTTTGAACAGATGAGACTAAAGTGGAAATGTTTGGCCATAATGCACAGCACCATGTATGGCGAAACCCAAATATAACATACCAACACAGTGGAGGACGAATGATGATTAGGCCTTGTTTAAAGCCAGGGGACCTTAGCACCTTGAGTCACCACGAGCTCCTCTGTATACCAAAGTATTCTAGAGTCAAATGTGAGCCTAACAGCTAAGGCACAGCAGCAAATCTATAGCAGAATGACTGAAAAAGAAAATAATCAAGGTGTTGTAATGAACCAATCAAAATCCAGACCTCAGCCTTAGTGAAATGCTGTGGTGTTCAACCTTAAGAGAGCTGTGCATAAAAAATTATTGCAAACCTCAATGAATTCCTCTGCAATGATATGAGCGACTGATAAAGACATACAGAAAACAGTGAATTCACATTACTGCTGCTAAAAGTGGCTCTACAAGCTACTAAATCATGGAATGGACTAAACAGTGAACATGGGGGTCCCATGGAAACCTTCTTTTTCCCATAACTGTAGCTACAGAAGCAGTATGCCTTATCTTTTACATCTAAAGTTCACAGTGAGTAAAAACCTGAACTGTGAACACTTCTGGGGCAAACCGACCTCAGAGGTAATTGTCATCTTACTTGCTAAAATTGCTGTACTGTCAGGTCAGGATATTCCTCAAGTTTACTGTGCTGAAGCTGAGCTGTAAGAACAGAAACTTCTGGTCAGCAAATGCCAGCTCAAACTTGGATTTAACCACTCTGTGTTCAGATACCTGGAGTTTGCACACTGTTTCAGTCTCTTATTTAAAGCTTTTTGATGCAGCTCACCACGCCAACACTGCACACCTCGTGCTGTCTTCACAAAGTCAGAATTTTTATTTTGTTTCCCTTTATCTCACTCGCACAACCATGCTAGAGTTACGGACAGTACACCTCAACTATTATGCATGAGACCTTGTTGCTAGGCAACACTGGCCTATGTCAGAATGTCTTTACATGCAAGATCAGACTGTGCTTTTTTTTTTTAAGTAGTATTTTTGCAAAAGTTTTGCAGACCAGTTCGATTGGTGGTTTATCAGAACAGGCATGTGAAGGTGGAGATGAGGATATCTGTGTGTGTGTGTGTGTGTGTGTGTGTGTGTGTGTGTGTGTGTGTGTGTGTGTGTGTGTGTGTGTGTGTGTGTGTGTGTGTGTGTGTGT
>NW_005187646.1:624634-627128 GCF_000239375.1 Pundamilia nyererei | reverse complement strand
CTAGGTTTTGCAGTTTGCACTAATTGTTTTGGGAAATGCACTAACTGCTGTGCAAATGTTAATGGTGTTCTGAGGAACGCACCAAAGCGACTGAGAAAAACTGTAAATACTGATCATTATTGTAAGGTAATTTAAAGATTATACGTTTTTTATAGAGAAGAAAAACAGAGAGAGATACGTGTGTGTGTGTGTGTGTGTGTGTGTGTGTGTGTGTGTGTGTGTGTGTGTGTGTGTGTGTGTGACTCATTGTACATTACATAATTTTGAAGCTGAAGGAAGTGACAGGTGGGGCGGGACAATGTGGTGTTTATATTTTGAACAGTGAAAACTGTCCATCTAATCCTCATGTTAAGCTTCAGAGCTGAACTCGAAGCACCGCATGTCCTCACATTTGGATGTTACGCCCTAGAATAAAACAACACTATGTGACACGATCAAGGCTTTAAACCTGCAGCATCAAAAGTATTAAATCTAAATATACTGTTAAACACGTTTAATGTTACTAAAAAGAAACATTTCTTTTATAAAATGCTTTTTAAATGTGTGTGTATATATAGAGATAGATAGATAGATAGATAGATAGATAGATAGATAGATAGATAGATAGATAGATAGATAGATAGATAGATAGATAGATAGATAGATAGATAGATAAACAAATACAGGTCACAATGGATTTTTTAAAATGTTGACAGGGATGTCCTGAGCGAAGCTGACTTTGATCTTAAGTTGGTGGCTGTGGCTACAATGTAGCTTGCCATCACCAGTGTGTGAATGTAGTGTAAAGCACTTTGGGGTTCATAGGGACTAAGTAAAGCGCTATACAAATACAGGCCATTTACCATTTTAAAATTAGGTTCTGGTAGTCCATTACCCCTACTGTCATGTAATTTTAAACTATAAAGTTTTCATTAATTCACAGAAAATGTCCTTTTCCCCCCGTGGACTCACTGTAAGAAAAATAAAATCTGACACCCCTGATATAAAAGAACAAATGATCTCAAATAATATAAGCAAACCACAAGGTGACTGCTGTTGTGATTTCACACTATATTTAAAAAAATTGTTTGAATTGAACTTGAACATGAAATCTAACAAAGCCATCACATTCAAATGAATGCGGTTTATAGTGGTTGAGAAATTATCAGATTACCTTTCTGCAAAACACAAAAGAACTGCAAACACTGAAATATTGTTCAGGTTGACTGCAGTGAGCAGTAATCGAGGAGGAAGCAGGTGCTTGATTCTTGGCTCTGACTCTTCTGTGCTGCATGTTTTCCATGAACCTCCGGCCAATCTGTGCACGAAGTAAAACTTGCAACAGCAATTATCTCCAGGAGTTCTTGGCAAAAACGAAGGTTTTTGTAGGATACTATCTGTTTAGGGATGTGCATTTATATGTATATATATGCATATAGTGCTGCAGAACTGTATAACAGTATAAATGTTTGGTGAAAATAATACTTGGTCATGCTGACTCACGCGAAAGGTCACTTTTCACAAGAAAACGTAAATTATTTTAAACAGTACCTATTATGCTCATTTCCAGCTCTATTTTGTTTGGGGGGAGATCCACTAGAGTAGCTTTGCATCCATCACTGTTCAAAATTATCTTGACTTATGTTTTATAAGCCTCACTTGATCCTCTGTGGCGAAACAAGGTTTTTAACCTTCTTTTAAAGGCACCTTGCCGTGGAAGCCAACTTTCCTTTGATTGGCTGGGTTTGAACATCAAGTGGGTGGGGCTTCTGTGCTATGTCCCTGAGATGACCGTAGTGAGAACATCCGGACTCTACATACCCTTTAAGTGTTTTAATGTTTCATTTCACCTGATGATTTTGCCATTGATTCATTTTATCATTGCTACAGGTTTTAGGATTAACACACATGTTAAATGAGGGTGAAAACTGGCCTCTTGTATGCCATACATTAGTCTGGTAAGGTGAGAATAATCATTTCATTTTATGTTCTGCAAAGGTAATCAATGTCTGTAACTGAAAAAACAGAATCTTAACCTAAAATAAACCTACTTTAACCTAAAATTCATCTGCCCTTGACCTGCAGTTTGCTACATTAAGATTTAAATAGATGGAAGTCCTGTGAATAATATAGCAAAGTACCATCCGGCTGTAGTTAGGTCAGTGGGGGATTAGTCCAGTGGGAGGTGGTGTTGCTTTGGATTGGAGTGGGCGTGCTCAGTTTCTCTTTCTCAGTGACCATTTAGCTATCGGTAAGCATTTCACGGCGCTTGTATAAATATTCATGTTGTCACGTGTGGGTGACTGGAAGAGCTGGACAGATTTACGTTTGTTTTCATCAAATTTTATCAGTCACGGGCCCTCCGTCCCCCATCCCCCTCGCTCATCACCCTCTCTCTCTATTCTTCTTTCTATTCCCGTTACTCTGCCGTCCACTGTTAACACAGGTCTCGTTGTGTGTGTGTGTGTGTGTGTGTGTGTGTGTGTGTGTGTGTGTGTGTGTGTGTGTGTGTGTG
>NW_005187646.1:601127-624373 GCF_000239375.1 Pundamilia nyererei | reverse complement strand
TAACTAGCAGGAGAGTGGGAAAAAAAGAAAACTCTAGAGTACAAAGGGCATCTTGAGTGTGTGTCCTTCTCGTGTGCAGTGTCAGGAACTGAGATGGTATTGTACAAAAAGTGAATAGAAGCTGGATAGGAGAGACTAAGAAAATGGAAGACAGATAAGAGCTTGAAGGAGAGTGAACTCAAGACAGAAAAAGTGGGGAAATGAAGACAAGGAAATCCTTTGTTGTGATATGCCTGTGTCCTTTCCAAGGACAAGATGACATTCCAGTACCATCATGTGACAAGTCTCCTCCTCTCTTGTCTGTTCGGCTCCTCCTTTCCGACGTTATCTTGTCCCTCCCCTGACATTTTCCTCTGCTCTTAGCTTCTCCCAGCAAGTTGCCTTTCTTTGTCCACTGTGGTGAAGGAGAGGTTATTAATGAGAAGGTGAGAGACTTTTAAGTGTATAAGGCCGATTCCAGAAAGGTTGTGAGGCTGTGTAAAATACAAATAAAAACTGAATTTAATGATTTAAAAAAATGTTGTGAACCCACATTTTTATTCACATCAGAACATAGAAAACGTGTCATTTTAAGAAAAAAAGAAAGGTCATTTGGAATTTTACGGGAGCAATCTCCAAAAAGTTAGGACCGGACCATGCTTGCCACTTTGATATGTTATTCTAGCTGCTTAACAGTCCTGGATCTACTTTCTTGTATTTTTCATTTCATGAATGAGTTCAGTTAGTGGTGAATCAGCCTGCACTTTCTACTATCAAGTCATGCTGTTGTAATAGATGCAGGATTCAATTTAGCATTGTCTTGCTGAAATGTGCAAGCCCTTCCCTGAAAAAGACTTTGAATGGAAACATGCGTTGCTCTACAACCTGGATATACCATCATCGCAGAGGGTGACTTTCCAGATGTGCAATCTGACAATTCCATAGACATTAATAGCCCTTTTCCACTAGAACCTACTTGGGTGGCTTGGCACGGCTCAACTTGGTTTTTAGGTTATTCTGTTAGGTGAAAAACCATAAAACCCCGGCCGGGGTTCCAAGCAATCTGAGGCAATCCAAAAATGTGACGTCAACATACTGCATGCCATCGATTCGCTAGTCAGTGGCATCACTCGGTGAGTCATCCTCTATAAAAATCAAAACCGCCATTTTTGAAACCTAGCAACCAGGAAAATGGCCACACAAAAGACAACACTGTGTTCCCCGAGTCTGATAAAAAGCCAAAGACCAAGCAGCAGGTATACCATCGCCTTGACGTCCTCCATCGTTATGGTGTTCATGTCACTTATATATGACGTCTTGGGACTTTTTGCCACGTTGCTATAACAACCCTACGCACATTAGGTGGTACTCGATTGTAACAGAAAACGACCCAAACCGAGTTGAGTTGAGCTGAGTAGGTACTTGTGGAAAATGGCTATAAAGCTGTCTCATACCAGCACCAATTCAGACTTTTGATAACTGATGACAGATTTACTCATTTTAATTTTCTGACCACAGAAGTTTTCTACTTTGCCTGTGTTCATTTTAAACTAACCTTTGCCACGGAGAAGATGGTGACATTTCTGGTTATGATCCTCCACCCATTTTTCTTTATTCCTTACTTCTAAGAAACTCTGCCAATCATGTTATTGGCCTTTTGCTAATTAACCAAATTAGATAAAAGTGTTCCTCCAGCTGTTTCGGTTTACGCCCGTCTACTTTGTCCTTCTACCAACATATTGAGATGTGTTGCTGCCATCACGTTTTTAGATGAAACAATACTTCTCATGAAATAAGAAAATGTCTCAGTTCAAACATTCAATATGTTTCTCTTTCATTTAAATGTCTTTTCTATTGCAAGTTTCTATACAGGCTCAGTAACTTTTTTTTTTTTGCCTTAACTTTGATTAAAGACCAATAAATAAATAAATTCACTCTAGATTTCCAGTGAAAAACGTTCCAGGAATATATGGTTAAATCCATTGTTTGGAAAACTGAGCATTTCACTTTAGGGGTAATCAGCCCTAATCCACCACCTAGATTAGAGGGGATTTACTCATTATTAACTCATGCACTACAGGTCTGCCAGTTTCATGCCCACTGCTTATTACATTGTAGAAAAGAATATTTCCATCAACCTCAAGAATAACAGGAAAAACATCGCTGTGTGTGGGTGTAGTGATTGTAACAAATTTCAAGAAAATAGAAGAAACTGAAATACATACAGGGAGTGCAGAATTATTAGGCAACTTAACAAAAAACAAATATATACCCATTTCAATTGTTTATTTTTACCAGTGAAACCAATATAACATCTCCACATTCACAAATATACATTTCTGACATTCAAAAACAAAACAAAAACAAATCAGCGACCAATATAGCCACCTTTCTTTGCAAGGACACTCAAAAGCCTGCCATCCATGGATTCTGTCAGTGTTTTGATCTGTTCACCATCAACATTGCGTGCAGCAGCAACCACAGCCTCCCAGACACTGTTCAGAGAGGTGCACTGTTTTCCCTCCTTGTAAATCTCACATTTGATGATGGACCACAGGTTCTCAATGGGGTTCAGATCAGGTGAACAAGGAGGCCATGTCATTAGTTTTTCTTCTTTTATACCCTTTCTTGCCAGCCACGCTGTGGAGTACTTGGACGCGTGTGATGGAGCATTGTGCTGCATGAAAATCATGTTTTTCTTGAAGGATGCAGACTTCTTCCTGTACCACTGCTTGAAGAAGGTGTCTTCCAGAAACTGGCAGTAGGACTGGGAGTTGAGCTTGACTCCATCCTCAACCCGAAAAGGCCCCACAAGCTCATCTTTGATGATACCAGCCCAAACCAGTACTCCACCTCCACCTTGCTGGCGTCTGAGTCGGACTGGAGCTCTCTGCCCTTTACCAATCCAGCCACGGGCCCATCCATCTGGCCCATCAAGACTCACTCTCATTTCATCAGTCCATAAAACCTTAGAAAAACCAGTCTTGAGATATTTCTTGGCCCAGTCTGGACGTTTCAGCTTGTGTGTCTTGTTCAGTGGTGGTCGTCTTTCAGCCTTTCTTACCTTGGCCATGTGTCTGAGTATTGCACACCTTGTGCTTTTGGGCACTCCAGTGATGTTGCAGCTCTGAAATATGGCCAAACTGGTGGCAAGTGGCATCTTGGCAGCTGCACGCTTGACTTTTCTCAGTTCATGGGCAGTTATTTCGCGCCTTGGTTTTTCCACACGCTTCTTTCGACCCTGTTGACTATTTTGAATGAAACGCTTGATTGTTCGATGATCACGCTTCAGAAGCTTTGCAATTTTGAGACTGCTGCATCCCTCTGCAAGATATCTCACTATTTTTGACTTGTCTGAGCCTGTCAAGTCCTTCTTTTGACCCATTTTGCCAAAGGAAAGGACGTTGCCTAATAATTATGCACACCTGATATAGGGTGTTGATGTCATTAGACCACACCCCTTCTCATTACAGAGATGCACATCACCTAATATGCTTAATTGGTAGTAGGCTTTCGAGCCTATACAGCTTGGAGTAAGACAACATGCATGAAGAGGATGATGTGGACAAAATACTCATTTGCCTAATAATTCTGCACTCCCTGTATTTGAGATTAGGGTACACACCAGCAACCTGTTGCTAATTTAGAATCACCAGTTAACCCTACATGCATGTCTTTGTGATGAAAACCAGAATACCTGGGGAGAATGTGCATCACACAGAAAACCACAAACTGACCTGAAGGTTCAACCCCAGAATCTTCCTGCCATGAGATAACAGTGTTTAGCTCCATACCACCATGCTAACCAGGAAACTAACTTTTCTTTTCATGTCAGACATAACGGTGACCACTGACCGAGTCATTCAAGGAAGTGAAGGCAGTTTTTCTGTGGAAGGCAATTACAAGAATCTCCTTTTTTTTTTTTTAAAGCTTTCTCAACAAACACTGCCACACAGCTGAAACAAACGCTGCATGACTTTTGAAAGGAAGCTGATAGCAATGACTCAGTGCTATGTTACGCATTCCAACATGTGCTTTTTCACAGTTTGTACTTTTTGTGATCATCCCAGTTCAGGACTTTGACATATCTTTAACCTAATATGTATTTAGTCTCGAATATGTTGCAAGTGAGATGCCTTTGAACACATACAACAGTGCGTAGCCATTTTCTGCTTCGGGCAAAACCTTTGTCATAGCAAAACTGGCACAAACAAAATCTTGGTTTTAAGACAACAATTATGTCATTTTAATTTGGTAGCTGCAGCCATAATTAGTGAGTATGTGCATGTTTACAACTATGGAAAGGCATAATGACAACTTAGAGCTATATCTGAAATCAGCAGAGGTAGGTGGCTGAAGGCCTGCGCCCTGGATGTTTATTTTTTGATAACAGTCTCTTGAGACAAACACAAGATTTGCTCAGACAGTTAAGCAACAGCATTTGATGGTCTTTCTTAAACACATTCACTGAAACCAATCTCCTGATCTTTTGACCTTAGTTTGACTCCCAAACAGACTGCATATTGACTCTATGATTGAATTGTGTATGACTGAAACATCACAGCTGAGAAAAACAGATCATGGTGTCAGGATGCAACTTTTTGAAATTCTGCTATGGTTTTTTGTTTTGTTTTGTTTTGGTCAAACAAAAAAGTGAATCCACATTTTTATACCCAAATTTGAGCCGAAACACTTCTCCATTTTGTTAATTACCAGTACTGTTAATTTAGGGCAGCAATGGCATAAACTTCACTTTGGGTGGTTGTCTAGTAAAGCAGAGCACAATTTGTGTCTTTTAAACAAATGCCTGGTTTGGTTCTGCTGGAGGGTTCTTCCACTTAAAAGGGAACTTTTCCTTCCCACTGTCACCAAATCCCTAGCTCATAAGGGGTCATATGATTGTTGGGGTTTTCTCTGTAGTATTATTGTAGGGTCTAACTTACAATATAAAGCACCTTGAGGCGACTGCCGTTGTGATTTGGAGCTGTATAAATAAAATTTAATTGAAAAAAATGTAATTGAACAATTTGCAATGTTGCTATTCTGTAACAACACATATATTAAATTAAATACTCAGTCTTGACTTTATATTCCTAATGTACTGTCTTCGTTTAACTACAATGCATTTAAAACAAACCTTTAAAAGCAGTTTTTGACAGAGGTGCCACAGAGATATTGTGGGAGACCTTAAAACACACAAACTAAAGTCATGAAAAATGTGCTAGTCCCTCTGCAGCAGAAGGTGAAACGCTGGAATAGCGGTGCTTTGAGCTAAATATTTACGTCAGCATGCCTACATGTCTACGTGCTCACAATAACAATCATCACTTGCTGACATTTGCTTGTTTGCGGTGTTCAAAAAGCTTAAAATTTGCTAAACACAAAGAACAACAGAGATTGGCTCGTATTTGTTTGTTTTCACACATATTGGCAGGTTTACCTGATGATGGTTCTTGATGTGACGTAGAGAGCCACATTTCATGGTGACCAAAACAAGTACTAAAAAAAACCCCTTAAGCCTTAAGGTGATTGCTGTTGTGGTGTACAAATAAAACTGATTTGAATTAGTGTGAATGTGTGTGTGAATGGGTGGATGACTGGATGTGTAAAGCGTTTTGGGGTCCTTAGGGACTAGTAAAGCTATATCAATACAGGCCATTTACCATTTTTTTTTCTTTTTTTTATTTGCACACCATGACTTTGGTCATGACTGGAATTTTAATATTCCAGTCATGACCAAAATAGAAGGTTGAGTCCAGGAGCCATTGGACTGATGTTGCTACCACAGACTGAAAGACCTAAGGACTGCCATGATGCAACAGTTATATAATACTTTACCTGCAGGATGCATCAGTGTCACAACTCCAGGTGTTATTTTTTGTCTGTAGATGACAAGTGTTGAGCTAGAGCTGCAAGTGCAGGCACGTGGGCAAAGCTTGCCAAAGAGACGTTCAGTGCTTTCAGACAGATAGGTGTCCTCAGATTATGTAAAGGATCTATTTTAACCCATGTTACCATGTTGACCCAAACCAAACTGTCATCAAAAAAAGGCCTGAATTTAGAAGTCTTTCAGTCTTTAGGGAATCATCCAGAAAACCCATAAGACTTGTGGTGAGAAGAAAATCACTAGCACATTACTTGCATGTGGTGGTCATTTTGGTATGTGTCTGTTAGCAAACTAGCTTGCGTCCACACTGGGGTTTGCACATTGCAGGATGTGTGCATGAATGTGTGAGAAAGAGTGAGCTCAGACAGTAGCTCTTTGTTGCTGTTGCCAGGATTTTGGATCAGCCAGGCTGAAAGTGCCTACAGTGACTCGTTCTTCCTTTATTCTCTCACTAGTTCCTTGTGCCACTATACTACAGTGCACAGTGCTGGGAAATGTAAAACTATAACGTCACATCCAGTGCTGAAAAGAGAAGTCTTACATAGCTTTTAATTTCTATTTTATTTGTTCAGTGGTTACATTTTAAAAGATTCAAATCATTTGTACATTAGATATTTTACATTCTGTCATCGGTTGTGATCAACCCCAAATTAAATATCTAATTTTTGGTGTGAGTTCTTACAAAATGGAAAATTAGTGCAGAAATGTATTAAAACATGTGCCAGTGCACGTGAAAATACAGTATTTAATCGTTTATACAATTCCACAAGATTGAAAGTCAATATTTGGGTTACCACCTTTGTTCTTCAACACAGTCTGAACTCTCTTAGGCAGCTTTCCTGTCATTTCTTTAAGTAGTCTTCAGGAATTGTTCTCCAGGCTTCTTGAAGGACATTCAAATCTCTTCTCTGGATGTTTCTGCCTTTTGTTCTGTTCTCTGTCAACATGATCCCACACTGCTTCGATAATGTTTAAGTCCAAGTTCTGGGGAGGCCAATCCATGTCTGATAGTGCTGGATTGGCCTCAGATCAGGGATGGGATGTGTTTCAGCATCAAGCTCATTATAAGCACATGAAGGAATGTGTCAAATAAACCCTTAATCTTCATCTGATGTGCTAAAGGATTTGTATTTGTGACTTTGATGAGTATGAAGTTGTGAAGAATATTAACACAAGCTTTAGGAAAACTGCACATGAAGGAAAAAAATCTGTCAGAATCATTAAGACAAGTATTGATTTCCTATTTACTTCTGTACCAACATGTTTCAGTTTCAACTGCCTGTTTGCAGCTTTGACAGTGACCTTAGCCATACAATAATAGCAATAACCTGAATTAGAAAAATGCATCCCTCGCCCTGTCTGTCTCTTTCTCCCTCCATCTTCCTTTTTTCATTCCTTTAATTGCAGCGGGTAATCCTCAACCAGATTAAATGGATGTGCAGGGTCTATGTGCGTGCGCCTGTGTGGTCTGAATGAATGACACATAGATCCCTCAGAGATTACATGATCCCTGTCATCATCTCCCTGGGTGAAACTGACGAGAATCCAAATCCAATTTACTCTCCACTGACGTCCACTCGTACCAGGAATACGATCTGGCAGCTTGTAAAGCAGCTAAACCGAACCACTTAGGATTTTCTTCATGTCAGAGAGGATGCCATGTGCGTTGCCGTAGCCTAGTTTGATTACACTTTGATCTGTCAGCTGGCCTATTTCTAGCTGACACTGCAGCTGATTTGAATGTTTACTAATTACACAAGCATTTTGTTGTGGTGCAAACAGATTTCAGAAATTCTTTCATCTCTCTTGGCCTGCAAGGAACCAAGCTTCTGGTAAATGGTTGGGTGTAGAAACTGCTGTGGACGCCCTCTGTTTTATGCCTTATCTTCTCCTTTCATACACAATTTGACCTGGTTTTTGAATTTCCTCATTCAGGTGACTGACTTAACCATTGAAGAATATGCATCCATCAGAAGTCACATCATCAACACATCCCATAACATTGCTTCCACCATGTTTGATAGATGATGTGATATGCTTCTTGATCTTGTGTTGTTCTCTGCTTTTCTATATTTTTCTCTTTCCCTCATTCTTTATCTTGGTTTCATCTGTCCAAGCATCTTTTTCCCCCTTCTGGCTCTTTTAGAGGTTTAGGGTTTTCTGTATAAGCCATTCCTAGGCTCCTTGGTCTAGCATTTGCCCCAGGTTTTACACCTTGTTTTAAACCTCTGTATCTTCATTGATGAAAATGTTTCACTTTTACAGTGATACATCTACATATTTGAGAGTCTGGTTTACACCATCCTCAATCAGTTTATTATCAGAAAATCCCCTCATTCATATAATCAACTTGATTCTTTTCTTTCCATCTTGTTTTTGTCCTACTGGCTTCTTTGCCAGTCATGTTGATGTTATGTCATTCTTTGATATTGGTGACAAATGTGGTCTGACAAACTTCAACACCATCTTGGACTATATCTGGCAGCAATAATCCTTTTTGTGGTGTTCTTCTGGAGGCACTAGTTCTGCTGAGGGACTCCAACAAGAACCTGTAGGAGGTAGAGAACTGATCCAATGTAATAAATTAACTGAAAATGTCAAGTAAACCAAAGACTACCAGCTGCAGTTAGAGATGAAAGACTTACTAGAAAAAACTCTAGTTATTTATTTACTACTTACCAGGTAAACTATTCACAGAGGAGCACCTTATAAATAGTAGTGTTTAACATATGAATGGGAGCTGTGATGCATGGACAAAAATATTTAAAAAGTAAAATGTTGCCAACTAAAGTGATGGGATTAAAAAAAGATTAAGAAAACTACTTTGACTGTTTATTTGTTTTTTAACGTTCTGATAAAGACTAAAAAAAATTATTAAGGTGATGGGACCAAGTACAGTCCAGTTTTGAGTACTTATTAGTTTGCTAAAATGGCAGGCTTCTAATTTAAACAAAATCATATTTAGGACAACTAATTTAGGGCAAAGGTTGTTTTTTTTATAACAGTAGTCCTCTGTTTGATGACAGAAAACAAATATGCAGCATTTAGCTTCATATCCATATATGTTTTTCTGACCTCATTTGGTTTTTTTTATATATTTGTATGAGAGGAGAAGAAGTGGAAACCAAGAGAGACAAAAAGTTGTTTTTTGTTTTTGTCCCTTTCATTCATTGCAGCCTCAACAAGAGTCTGTTTTCTCTTTTGTTGACCTTGGCACAGATATCCCAGCGTGTCCACAGAGTCTCTGACTTCTTCATCTGGAATTACTCTCTGCAAAGAAACATTTATGTCTGAGGCTATATAGCATGTTTCTGTGCCGTACTTAAATTTGTATTTTTTCTGTGAAAATTGGCCATTCTGTGTCTGTTTGATCAAAAGCAACCCAAAATTACTGCTAAAACTGAAACCTAAAAATGCACATGCTGAGCTAAATTCTAAACACCAAGAATAAATTACAGTCCTCCTTTTTTCAAGCTTTAGACAAACACCTAAGATGGAAATTTTGAGTATGTGTGTGAAGTCTCTTTTAGGAGTTATTAAGTCCTACTGGGAGTATGTCAGGCTGTCTTAACATTATGAAGTTTTCTCTTAAATGCTGGCAAAGTAAAACTAATATTTTAATTCAACTTACTTTTACTCAATACTTTTCATTTTGACTCGGTGTACCACCCCAGTGGATTTTAATTCAAGCAATCACAATGTTAATAAAGTGCAGACTTTCAGCTTTAATTCAAAATATCTAACTTGCATTAACTGTTTATGAATTACAGACATGGTTTCTTTACTAGTCAACTGGCTAATAAGAAGTTTCATGACCAGGTGAGACTTATTGCCTATTCCAGAACCAGTTATACAGATGGTAAATGGCCTGCATTTGTATAGCGCCTTTCGAGTCCTTAAGGACCCCAAAGCGCTTTACACTACATTCAGTCATTCATCTATTCACACACACATTCACACACTGGCAATGGCAAGCTACATTGTAGCCACAGCTGCCCTGGGGCGCATTGACAGAGGCGAGGCTGCCGGACACTGGCGCCACCGGGCCCTCTGTAGGCAAACATGGGGTTAGTATCTTGCCCAAGGATATTTGGCATGCAGCCAGGAGGTAGCCTGGGATCAAACCACCGACCTTCTGATTAGTGGCTACAGATAAAAGAGTTGGAGTTGATTCCAAGCATTGAAATTGCATTTGGTAGCTCTTCACTCCAAAGTGATGTAAGCGGAAGTGAAAGTGGCTAAATTCAACCTTCTGCAACATCAAAAGGCCTTAAAGACCACAGAAGAAGTCTAGGAAGTGGATGATCACAGAAGTATTTCCATGGTGAAGAAAAACAACTTCACAACATCTGACAAAGTATCACTGTCAGGGTCTACAGGTTTGTCAAGGTTTACAACAAGGTGCACAGTGCTGATAAATGATATGACATGCAATCTATACTTTCTGCAAATCGATGATGACCCAAATCATACTGCAAAAGCAACCCAATGTTTTCTGAGGGCAAAGAAAGGGGATATTGTTCAATGGGCAACTCAGTCACCTGATCTGAACTCAACACAGCTGCTTTTCAGTTCCTTTAAACAAAACTAAATGCAGCAAGACCGGCAAACAAGCAGCAATTATGGTATGGGTGACTGTACAGCATCTCAAGAGAGGAACCATGATGTTTGTTGGCAGCAAGGGAATAAAAACAATTCTTATATTTATGAAAATAGTTTGTGCAATTACTTTTAGGGCTCTGAAATAGTTTGGTTAAAACCCTTGAATTAAAGCTGAAAGCCTGCACTTTAGTCGCATGTTGATTGTGTTATTTGCAGTCCACCTTGATGTCATGTACAGAGACAAAATCATAAAAACTGTGTTATCACAACCTAACCTAAACCTAACAACATTATTCACCTGGCTGTCCCAATACAGTGTTCCCACCCTACCTTCTGGGAACCATTGGTATAATGTACTGAAGTCTGTAATCCAGCTGGGCTTTTTAGTATCTTTACTTGTCTTTGAAGTTCATGTTAAAAGCTCATTACAATTTTATAATATTGTTATAAAGGTACAGCCAGTTCTTATCTCTGGGGTGTCAGTTATTTCTGTTTGGTCAAGGCTCCTTTAGGTGCAACGTGTGCTTTGGTGGCGGTGCTCTGAAGTACTGAGTTATGGCATGAGTGAGACTCGGCTGTCACTTCCAGCTCATTTCTTCAGCAAGAAATATTTTAGCTTTTCTCACATTCAGTGTAAAGTTCTTATTTTTCAATGGTATTGGTAGCAGCTTGATTGGGTCTTGGTGATGTATATTGTGGTTGCTCTGTTTAGGCCTGAATGTTTTATGATAGTATTTGTGTCATTTCCACAGTGTGTCTTTTTTTCCTGTCTCCCTCAACAGGCCGTGACAGATGGCTGCCTGTCCCTGACCCAGAGGTTTCTTCCTGTTAAAAGGGAGTTTTTCCTTCCCACTTTTGCGTGCTTGCTCATTGGTGTTGTGTGATTGTTCATGTTTTCTATCTATTTTCTTTATTATATCTCTTTTATTATTTTACAGTCTTTACCTTACAAAATAAAAGTCAGTGCAATAGCATCAGCAAACTCTTAATTATCTTACCTAAAACAATCTGATGCATTTAATTTCATTTTAAATCGTTTTTCACCTGGTCATCCATGTCACATCCTCTTTGTATTGCCCCACAGCTTGGGAACGACGGTTGGGAAAGACAAAGCATTGCTGATAATACTGATGCTATCACTTTTTTTTCCCTTGGGAATTGAAGGCATTACTAGTCAGTGTTTTCATATTTGGGTACACTGCAGGGAGACACTTCTGCACACATTACATGTTTTAACAGCCTTAAGCTCAGAGAAAATCTGTCATGTCATTATTATTTTTGCCCTGAAAAACATAACCAGGTAAGGAAAGATATTTGCCAATCAAAATTTGCATTATAAAAAAATCATTTAAAAAATGTAAATATGGTTTAAAAAATTAATAAAAAACTATATTTATTTTAAAATAACTGAAAGTAATAATTCTGATTCAAAAAATATTTAAAAGTCTAAATAATCTTTCAAAATAATACTTAATATAAGACCATGATACTCTAAGGACGATCTAAAAAAATTGACTAACTCAAGCAATCAAAAACTGCATTTTGTTGGGTATCCACATGAGTAACCATATATTCACACGTTAAAATCCCTGACTGTGCAGAAGAAATAAACATTACTACATATAAATTAATAAAATTAATATACAGCTTTTCTTTGGTCTGAAATAAGCATGTCAACATTAGCTTTTAACAGCGTTGTCGGACCTATGATCCAAAATTTTTCAGTTGTCAACTGCGTTTTTCACAAACTTGTGATTGCTCATGTTGGTTATGTCCATATTTTATATACAGTTGGTGGTCTGCCCCCATCTTCATCATCATGAGATAATACAGATTCCCACAGAGTTTAAGTATCTCATGAATTTTGCTATGGCTTTGCTAGGTTTAAGGCCTTAACCTTTGATGCATAGAGAGTTAATTTGACTGCGAGCATGTTGTAGATGAACAAATATACATTATGATATGTGCTGTTACAGCACGAGGATTTACTGTCTCAGTGGGGTGGGAAACATGCTGTTCTTATCCCGTGGCTGTAATTTGGTTCAACTGTGGTTGCATTTTACATGTCTGTGCCTTTTTTCTCATCACTCCTCAAGTGAATGTTTTATATCAAATTAAAAATAAACTGCACAAAGTCACATTTATTTAATGGATATTTTTGATTCCAAGTATCTGTAGGCTTTGTGCTGTCTTGTACAAGACCTTGGGCGAGGGAAGGGGTCCTGAAGAAATCTTGAAGAAGCCTACAATAGGAATAAGATGTAGCAAACAAGTCACACATTTTGGCTGTAATCATATGATAGCTTCTCAAGTAAAGAACAGATGTATGTATATTTGTCAGGCATCTCTGGAGGAGTAGAAATGACAGCAAGGCAAATGTTCTCACATGTCAACATGGGTTTGACTGTTTGACTGTCACCCTCGCTGCAGGAGTGGCTATGAGGAGGACAAAGCACTAAAATCTAAATCTTAAGAATCACTGGTCTGTACGTGTACTGCACTTGAGTGTCCTTTTGCCATGATAAGTTATTCTGAAATTACGTTTTATAGTCCTTGCAGGTGGCAGCACGGTGGCACGGTGGTTAGCACTGTTGCTGCACAGCAAGAAGGTCCTGAGTTCAATTCCAACATCAGGCCGGGGTCTTTCTGTGTGGAGTTTGCATGTTCTCCCCGTGTTTGCGTGGGTTCCCTCCGGGTACTCCGGCTTCCTCCCACCGTCCAAAGACATGCAGCTTGTGGGGATAGGTTAACTGGATAATCCAAATTGTCACTAGGTGTGAATGAATGTGAGTGTGAATGGTTGTCTGGCCCTGAGACAGACCCCACCTCTCCCCCCATGACAGCTGGGATAGGCTCCAGCACCCCCCGCGACCCTGAAAAGGATAAGCGGAAGCGAATGGATGGATAGTCCATGTAGGCAGTCAGTATGTTGGCACTACTATAGACGGCTTAATGTTAGCTTTCTTGCCCCAGTCAGGACTTTATAGCGCACTCACTTACATGTTGCATATCCAGATTAAGTCTCAGTTTAGGGAACTTTGAGACCCTTTTGCTATATTTTCAAGGGTAGATTTTAGTGTGTATTCAAGCCCAGTGTTGAATCCCTCTGACATAAGAAATTCTTTAAATGCACAGTCCTGAATGCTTGCTTGATGGCAAGCATCTTTTGAAGGAAGTATTCCAACGCTATTTGAGAGATATAATCTCTCCAGTAAGTCCTGGGTCTTCCCTGGTGCTCTCCTGGGTAGACGCTTCACACCTCACTAGGAGAAGTTCAGGATGGATTGCAGTAAGATCACCAAACTACCTCAGTTGGCTCTTTCGAATGTGGGGAAACAGCAGCTCTGCTCTGAGCCCCTCCTGGATTACCTCCTCACACTAGCCTAAGCCCAGTCACCCTTTGGAGGAAGCTCATTTCTGCTGATTGTGATGCTTTAAGCCAATACACCCAGGTGATGGTAGGAATCTGGAATGGCCAGTCTAAATTCTTGGCTCTCCTATTCACAAATCCTGAATAGTTACATTAATCGTTACATTGAAATGTTACATTACATAAAAATCTAGGGAAGTATTCCAGAGGCCATTGTCATTCTGAAAAATTATGCCATTGCCAATCAAATCCTTTCCAGATGGTGGTATTGCATGGCGAATGAAAGCCTGATGGTACTTTTCTGTGTTCATAATTCATTAGCTTTATCAAGATCTCCAACATCACTGACTGAAATACAGCCCAAACCATGACAGAGCCTCCACCATTGTTCATAGACTGTAGACACTCACTGTTGAACCTGTCTCCAGTCTGAACTAAAAATGTGAAATTTGGATTCATCACTCCATCAGACATATTCCCACTGATTTTCCAGTTCTTGTGGAATGTGGCATACTTAGGCCTTTTCTCGCTGGTTTCAAAATGAGGGAAAAACTCTCCAAAGACAAATTTTGAAAGACCTCCAGCAAGCAAGCCTGGCTGCTTGGAAGTAAAATATAAAGAAATAAATGGTGGCTCAAGACGTTTACACAGTTCTGTACGTTGACCTGTTTCTCTACAACACTTTAAGAGGTTATATTTATGCATTTGCATGTACATTTTTGCACACACTTTTTTAAATTTCTGGACATGTGTCTTTACAGTTATGTGAATCTTCATCATGAATGCTTTATACCCATTGTACTGTATATTTTGCAAAGTTGGCTTCCGTTATAATCACTTTTCTTAAGCATAAGTACAGCTGTTCACATTGCTGCTTTTTTTTTAATCTAGCACTTCAGTGTCTTTTAAATTGCTTGGACCCCGTGCCTCTGCTGCTGGTGTTTCCCCTAATAATATTCATGTTAACTCTTAAACATGGCCTTTAGAACGTTACTGTACTACCAACTACATGGTTGGTAGTACAGTAACGTTCTAAAGGCCATGTTTTACATTTTCAGCTCCCACGTTGTTTGTGTATGACAGAGGATTGTTTAGGGTTATACAAGAGCCTATAATGCCTTAATTGCAGAGCTAAAACCTACATTATCTCCATAAAATCTCTGAGGGAGCCACTTAGGCTCAATCATGGTTCACTGTTTTGGTTTTATTGATGCAAGAATTGCATAATTTCCGTGTGGGGGGGTGAACATCCCAAAGACTCAAGCATCCACATGTACAAACTCTGCAAATGAAAGTCTAAACACTAATTTCCAATGTGTGTGCTCGTGTTTTTGGATAGAAGGTGTGATCATATGTCGTTAAGACAAAGGTATCTCTGGGTGTTGACATGACGGGCACATTTTGTTCATTAGCATCCCGATGACTTTCAGATCACTACACCACAAACCAATATCCTATCCTGGGTTTGACTGTACTGCGGTGAGCTACAGCTATTATGAGTTGATATGCAACAGTGTGTGAAAGCAGAAAAAGTCTCAAATGGTTTTTGGCTTTAGTTAATGTAAGGGAGTAGCAGGCAACAAACCAAGGCATTCAGCATTTTATGTTAAACACAGTGGTTTAGCATAGTAAAAGGCATTGTAGAGCAGCCCTTTCTTAAAGTAATGCAACCTTGAAATGCATTGGACGATCTTTTTTTTTTCATAAGGGAAGTTCAGAAAGCTTCGGGCTCACTGGATTACTTCCATTGCAATCCAAATTGTATCTGTGCTATGTGCACCAGTTTACTTCTCCTTTCACCTGCACCCTCACAAGATAAAAGTCCATTTTAAGCATCAAGTCCCTACTTTCAGCCATTGTTAATGAAGATTTGAGGAAATAAGTCACCTTCATAGCTGGATTCACTCCAGTGTTTCTCAACCTCAAGCGGGTGGAGACATCATAAACACATAAACGCTTCAGGTAAAATTAATGAGCAAGAAAATGTAAATTGTTTTCATAATGGCAGAATGAGGGGTGAAAGTCAAGTGGAAGACAGGAGGCAGTTTGTGCAACACATAGGGTTTGAGTGATCTTTAGCCCCCACATGGTCCTGCCCTGCCCAGCCACGGCTCCACCAGGTCAGGTATAAAGGTGTGCCAAACTGATGCCACCCATCGTCCCTGCTCTGGAGAGGGTGGAAGACAAGGGAGTGAAAGAGACAGTGCAGGTGTGAGAGAGAGAAGTGGAGGAGGGAAGTTTGACTTGTAAGGCAGGAAGATTGACTGCTGTTAGACTTGAAATACAATCATGGGATTTGGAGTAAGTACTGAAATTTTATCACAGATTTTGGCCTTTAAACTTACCTTAAGATTAGGTTCTGCATTTCTTTTCAGGTTTGAGCTCAGTCTAAATTTTGGTTATTTTGATAAAGAAATAGAATTTATTTTGAGAGAAAACAAAAATACCTCTTGTCTTTTCCAAATCATGAGGTTATTCTTGGGGCTAGGTTTGGAGTCACCATCAGAGATAACCTGGATCTCACAGGGCTCAATTTATCGTTTCGTGTTAATGTCAGTTCTCTTTTTTCTAACTTAAATTTATTTTTACAGCTTTGGCAGCATTATAAACCCAAGATTATCTGGATCAAGATTAAAGAATTTTGCTCTTCTAACAGTTATTAACACCGGTGTCAGAGCATGTTTGAACAGGACGGCTGACCTGACTTTCTGCTCTTATTTTTGCACAACAGCAGAGGAAGCTTCAGGGCAATTTCCCCCACATATGTTCAGTTTTATTAATGCCACATTTTGTGCCACTTTCTTCTCTCCAGAAAGGAAAGGATAACTACAAGCTGGCAGCAACGTCAGAAAATGGAGGACAGAAAAGCAAGAAGGCTAGAAAGAAGAAGGACATGGATGAGCTGAAGAAAGAAGTGGACCTGGTGAGTACTCAGCTCACGTGCAGCCGCTCTGTGATCATCTGTAACTTGACTGGCTTGATGTCAAGTAAGAAAAGTGAGAATTTTAAGCATACAAAACTACTGATAAATAGTTTGACTGTGTCACAGAAAGAAAAAGGCATTGAATAAACGTTCGTGAACTTTAATGACAGTCACTCGATTGCTGCCAGTGGCCACAGCAATGATGCATTCACGGCTGAGGCAAACCTCTGCTTTGGCCTCATTGCTGGTCTCATGAGATGTAGGTGTCTGAGCCATATTTCATGAAGATTGCTGCTTACATTGCTGGACGTACACTCCCATGTTATTAAGATGCTGTCAGCTATAATTACCTTCTAAGTCATGTTTATCTAGATTGGTTTTTAATGCTGAGTGAGTGAGAGGCTCTGTTGTTGTTGTATTGTGTGGTTCCTTAGATCACATCAACTCATCCTTCATGCGCAAACAGCAATTTTCTGCTGCTACATTCACATAATAAAACACATGTAATAAAATGCATGCCTGCCTGTGGGATTTTGGCTTGTTTTACTCAATGTTTCTCAATCTCTTTGTTTTTCCTCTCCTACTCTCAATAGGATGATCACAGGTTAACCTTGGAAGAACTTATCAGGAAATATGGAACTGACCTAACCAGGGTGAGCACTTCAGACGGGCTTGTGGGTATCTAGTTTTTTAGAAGTGTGTTTTTTTAGAAGATAATCCCACAGGTCAAGGAGGATTTCATAGTCCAACATGAGGTTATAAGTAGAGGTGACAGAAAACCACTTTTTAATGTCTGATACCAATACCGATATCATAAATTTGGATATCTGCAGAAACCGATATGAATCCTATACAGTCTATTTTATAATCAATAAAACTGTTTTTTTAAGTTCATGCTAACTTTAAAAACTGTAAAAAACAAAACACTAAAGCTATTCTATTACACCCAAAATATTTTGCAGTTCAACAATACTAATCTTTTTATTTAAACTTTTAGCAGAACTTTAAATCGAAGTATTTAAAGTAATATTCAAAAATTAATTTAAAATGCAATTTTATGCAGATTTCAAAAATTCTTTGGTTCTGAAAGAAAGAATGGACCCTTTTATACTTAAAGCTTAACATAAATAGACATCCAGAGTGGAAAGCAGTGCAAATGAATGCAAACACGGCTTCTCACAACACTCATCTTTTATCAAGATGGATGTCAGTGTAAGCTAATGAATTTTGTGTAATTTCCATACAAAACATGAGTATGAAAAAAGTGTTTTTCATATTTTGTTTTCGAACCACGAAACTGTTTAACCATGTGTCGTGCCAAAGTTGATATCCCTGACAAAATTTGTTTCCCCTGCATCAGGAGCACACGCAGGGCTCTCCAAATCACGGGCAAACACTATCCCACATTCTGGATTTGAAGCTCACAAACACTTCTAATAACGGCTAAATACTGAAATTTTGGAGATGTTAGCTCCTTATACAGTGAAGTTATAGTGGGATACAAATAATATCAGGCTGATCCTGCCACAATATGTTCCCCCCCTGCCTAAATCATGGACAAAGAGTATCCCACATTCTTCATTTTTAGTTCACAAACGCTTATA
This sequence comes from Pundamilia nyererei, assembly GCF_000239375.1. Taxonomy (NCBI): domain Eukaryota; kingdom Metazoa; phylum Chordata; class Actinopteri; order Cichliformes; family Cichlidae; genus Pundamilia; species Pundamilia nyererei. The sequence goes on along the minus strand of NW_005187646.1, from coordinate 606,008 downwards.
ATGACTAACTAGTCCTAAAACTTTGAAGGTTTTAGCTCTTTATACAGTAAAGTTACATCTATTTATCAGATAAAATGTCCTTTATTTGTTAAAATAATCCCATCCGATACCACATGAGAACAATAAATATATAAGTTTCTGTTGTAACCCTCAAACTGAATGGTACTGTTACGACACTCATTTTTCACTTTTTCACAAAACTAAAACATCACTACTTCCACGTCTAATTGTCTGTAATGGAGGCAGAAAAAACTGGATCTGCACTCCGTGCCCAGCGAATGCTCGCAACGCAAGAGGTACGAATTTTGTCAGGGATACCTACCTTGGTACACCTGGTTTGGCAGCACATAGCGAGGCTCCAAATGCTTTTAGTGTGAACTCCGGACCGCCGACAGGTCTCGCACACAACAGTCACTCTATCATGTGACGCATGCTGCTCCGACGTGCTATTTCACTACGTGGGTTACGCCATGTTGCAAGTTTTGTGAGATGTTTTTGTGATATTTAATGGATCGGATTACTTTTTTTTTTCTCCCCGATATCCAGTAATTTAGATCAGGATCAGACTGATACAGATACTGTATATCGGATCAATCCTTCCCTAGTTATAAGCACATGACTCAGGACAGGCAACAGTTTAGTTTACTTTGTCAAATGGACTGGTACTTATATAGCAGTGTTTCCCAACCTTCTGGAGCCACGGCACATATATCACATTAGAAAAATCACACAGCACACCACCAAGCAAAAATGTCACAAAAAGCATATTGATCATTTTTCCCCGCACACCAGGTATAGCGGAATTGGCTCAGTTTGTCCCCAGTATAGTTTGCTTTCTTCTAACCACTACTCATGCTAGGGGCGTCGTCTGGGTTGGAATTTTCTCCAAGACCCAGGTCAGATTGAGTACTTTTCTGTTGCTATTACGCATTGCATTCTTTCACTCAGAGCATGACTATTATGTAATTTCTTCTTCTTCTTCTTCTGTTTTACTGGCAGTTGGCAACCCATTTAATTAGAGCAGGTAGTTGTACTGCCCTCTAGTGGAAGAGAATGTAATTGTTCTGCCCATTACTCACGCCGGACGCTTAGAGTACTAATCAGGTGGAACCAGGTAATATTCCACGACACACCTGATCATTGGTTGGGAAACACTGTTATCGAGCACCTTTCTACTTAATATGGGCATTCAAACTGCTTTCACCCAGTCACACACATATTAATACAGTGCTTCTATCTTTACTAAGCACTTTTATCTAACATGTCAACATGTTCGCACTCTGATAGGTACATCGGGGGTAAACTTGGGATTCTGTAACTTGCCCAACGACGCTTTGACACATGGACAGAAGGAGCCCGAGATTGAGTCATGGGCTATGTGGCACTTAGCTATTTGTTTCTTTAGCCTACTTGTAATTAGCTTCCTGCCTTCATTCATTCCAATAAAAGCTGGTAGAGGAATATTGTCTCTGTAAAGTAACATCCATCCATTCTTTTCTGTTTAACCAGTCGTCAGGAGACTGGAGCCTATCCCAGGCTTTGCTTCTTGACTCTTTTTAATGCCACATGTGGCACAAACAAAATACATTGTCTTTATAGTCCCAGATTACTTGTGGAAATGAAGAAGTTTTTTTTTTTTAGACAACTCAAGTGAACTTACAGGCAGTTACATTAACAGGTTAGACAGATGGTGAACTGGACCTTTAAAGTATCAATACATACCACACTACAAAAGGCAGACTTGGATACTATTCAATAGTAGCTCCATGTGATCTTCATCAAGCTACAGATAAACACACAGAATGTACTTTCACACACCAATACGGACCCACCTAATGATTGCTTGAGGCTGATTATCTCCTGGAATCTGACCTGTCTGAACAGTTTCACTCATATAGGGAAACGGGCTTTATTGACTCTGCCAACAAAGAAAATAGTAGTAAAAAAAATTCCCCGTATTTCTTCAGAGGATTTCATAGAAACAGACACAACCTGATCACTTGGTAGTCTTTGCGCCCACTGTTAATTACAAGACTTGATTTCCCATAAACATGGATTTCTCTTGTTGTCTGTTCTTAAGGAGAAGAAGCTGTAATTTTAAGATTACTGAGGTATTTCGGCTTGTGGTTGTTTTTTCTTCTTGGTTTTCCATTAGGCCTTAATTCACCATTTCTTTGGATTTAAATGCTGTACGTATTAAACTGAAATGTTCTTCTTCTTCATTATGTTTGTCCTTAAGTCAGCAAAGATTAAAAACTTTTTAGGAACAAGGGAAAAACTGGAATCACACATTTTCATATCAGGTTTTACACAGCTTAACCTTTCCTCTTGCCTTTATCGTTCTTTTTAGGGTCTCTCCTCCTCCAGAGCAAAAGAGATCCTGGCCCGAGATGGCCCCAACGCCCTCACACCTCCCCCCACGACACCTGAATGGGTCAAGTTCTGCAAACAGGTAAGAGTCAAACATCCTCCCCTTGCAAACCGGACCTGTGGTGGAATATCCAAATAGTAGAAATGCAAATTAAGTCTGTGTCACTGTAAACCAGTACAACCAGCAAAGCCTGATTGTTATTTCCTCTTGTTTCTAGCTGTTTGGTGGTTTCTCCATGCTGCTGTGGATTGGTGCCATCCTCTGCTTCTTGGCTTATGGTATCCAGGCTGCCTCAGAAGATGAACCTGCAAATGATAACGTAAAAATAACGTCTTCAACTAGATTGTTGTATGTTAAACAGTGTTGATAAGGTCACTTTTAAAAATGTATTCCACTACAGATTACAGAATACATGCCCCAAAATGTATTTTGTAACATATTCCGTTACATTACTCAGTGAGAATAACGTATTCTGAATACTTTGGATTACTTAATATATTATCATGCTTTTTACAACTACATGAATGTACTATTGCTCTGTGATTTATGACTATTACTTGGTTACCCGCCATACCAATACCAATATCAACTAGATTTTTGAATCTTAACATAAAATGAGTAACAGTAGGGTGGACATTATGTAAGGCTTCACTTTTTGCAGCGGTCTCGTATTGAAAACTATTCCGTGCTTATATAAAACAGGTCCGCGGCTCCAAATCGTAGTAAAGGGACCTCTGGCTAATACATTGGGCTCTGTGACTGGCTCATAGCCAAAAATTAGCTTTACTTTGTTGTTCCGGTCAGCTTTGCTAGCGAGAGACAGAGAGAGGCGTTGAAAGGCTGCTCCAACGGAACTTATTGTTTTGGAGGAAAACACGAACACAGTGTACAGTCGAGTCTTAATAGAAAATTTACAACTGGGCTCGTCAGGTACTCTTTTTTGCTGCAGTGGTTATTATTATAGTTACATGCTTCCAACTCCCGTTTCTGGTCGGTGACAACTCGTACTTTTCCACTCTTCTTTTTCTCCCTCCTCGCGCTCACAGACACATAACAGGTATGGCAGTCCATTCTCCCTGCAGCACAGACTACACTGCCCATGAGGCTACATTCTTTAGAGCTATGTCTGTAACACTCTGCCTGTTGCCTTCATATTAAATAATTTTTTTAATAATTTAAAAAATATTTCTTTATGCTATTATGCGGGCGCAAGTAGGGGTGACATGGGCTGCAAGATTGAGACACAGGCATTAGAGCCTCTTAATGGATGTTTTGTTTGGGTTTCCACCGGCGTGGAATTACCAAAAATAAAGAGGGCATAGACTAGCATATGAAACAGAAAAAGACCACCGTGTAATCCATTTATGTTAACAAAGTAACTGTATTCTGAATACCACTTTTTTTAACTGTAACTATAACGGAATACAGTTACTCATATTTTGTATTGTAAATACGTAACGCCGGTTCATGTATTCCGTTACTCCCCAACTCTGATGTTAAATAAATAATGTATAACACAAAAGATGACCTAACTGCGCCTTCTCTGTTAATGTAGTTGTACCTAGGTATTGTGCTTTCTGCTGTCGTCATCATCACCGGTTGCTTCTCCTACTACCAAGAGGCCAAGAGCTCCAAGATCATGGAGTCCTTCAAGAACTTGGTCCCACAGGTGAGACACAAAAAGAAAAGCTAATGTAACAGTTCATTTATACACACTGTTTTTGTATCATTTTGCTTGGTAGCCTCCCGGCGGTAACACCCAACAGTACTAGTTGCACAACTCTAAGGAGTAGCGTTTCTTCATCAGTATTACAACAATGATGATGCATTTTTACCATCACTCATCTGACTTTTTGTTGATGGGAAAAGAAAGAAAATACATATTCATGTGTCTTTTGACATATCTAGGTATGCTTGATGTGTTCCCTAAAAATTCCTAAAATATCTTTGATTTTTATAGCAAGCCCTGGTTATCCGTGATGGCGAGAAGAAGAGCATCAATGCTGAGGATGTAGTGCTCGGAGATTTAGTGGAGGTGAAAGGAGGAGATCGAATTCCTGCTGATCTCAGAGTTGTCTCTGCTCACGGCTGCAAGGTTCTTTAACTCAAATACTTGTGTTAATTACACCATACATTTTTCTAGAGTGGGGGTTTGACAGCTATGGTTTTATTTATATAAATCTTATTTTATGTGTTATAGTTTTTGAGTAATTTTTCATTCTTGAAGTGGCAAAATCAACCTCAGTCCTCCACCCTTGTGCATCACCTGATCATCACCACTGGTCAGCAATCACAGCTTATTGCTGACCCTGTTAACATGTTTGTTTCTTTTTTTTCATTCCTCAGGTGGACAACTCCTCCCTGACTGGTGAATCAGAGCCTCAGACTCGATCTCCAGAATTCTCCCATGAAAACCCACTGGAAACCAGGAACATTACTTTCTTCTCCACCAACTGTGTTGAAGGTACAGACACAAAAATTTATTTACTGTCTAATTAGAGAAAACATAA
>NW_005187646.1:575398-600480 GCF_000239375.1 Pundamilia nyererei | reverse complement strand
TCAGTCTGTCTTCTCTTTTCAGGCACAGCCAGAGGAATCGTCATCAACACTGGTGATAATACCGTCATGGGCCGCATCGCCACCCTGGCTTCCAGTCTAGAGGGCGGAAAAACTCCCATTGCCATTGAGATCGAGCATTTTATCCACATCATCACTGGAGTGGCCGTTTTCTTGGGTGTTTCTTTCTTCATCCTTTCTCTCATCCTTGGATATAACTGGCTGGAGGCTGTCATCTTCCTTATTGGTATCATTGTCGCCAACGTGCCAGAAGGTCTTTTGGCTACTGTCACTGTGAGTTTTGGTGTCTAATGGCATTCCTTTTAAATACCTTATATTTATTGATACCTAAAGACTGTGGTTCTTAAAACCTAAATTGTCTGTAGGTGTGTCTGACTCTGACTGCTAAGCGTATGGCCAAGAAGAACTGCCTGGTGAAGAACTTGGAAGCTGTCGAGACTCTGGGGTCCACCTCCACCATCTGTTCTGACAAGACCGGCACCCTGACCCAGAACAGAATGACTGTGGCCCACATGTGGTTTGACAACCAGATCCATGAGGCTGACACCACTGAGAACCAGAGCGGTACCTCTTTTGACAGGAGCTCTGCCACCTGGGCTGCTCTGTCCAGAATCGCCGGACTTTGCAACCGTGCCGTTTTCCTGGCTGACCAGAGCAACGTTCCCATTCTGAAGGTGAGAAATTTTCATCTGTAAAACTGCTCTAGTTTTACAGAGCAGTTTGTAAAACTAGAGCAGTTTTACGATGGATGAACTGCTCTAGTTCATCCATCGTGAACATCAACAAAGACTCCAAATAATTTCCCATCCAAATAATCCATCTGAAAGAACAAATCAGAAACATTTGTTTTCCATGTACCGTAACAAGTTCTCATACCCTTGGTTGTACACAAAGACAATGCTTATTATCCCTCTTTCCTGAGTTTGATAGTATACCCAATGAATACTGGGAATCAGTGACTATGTAGGAAGTCCTGAAGTATTATCGCTTGGCTTGGAACTTTTGGGATTCAACCAGATACAAATGCAGCCAAAAAGCACTACAAATCTTTATGAAACCACTCAAGATAATTAAAGTCTGTTTTAAATATACAGATGTATAATAGTCTTCGTCTAAGTCGTGGTCTCCATAATCATCTATCCAATTTAGTAAATTACATCCACAACCATGTGATTGCCATATTTTTGATGTAATTCAGCAACAGATTACCTAAATACAGTTGTGTACACATCAATTATCATTTACAAAATGTTGTTATAAAGAAGGCATGGAATGTGATGATAAACCTATTTTACTAACCCTGTTTTTTGCTTAAATCCACAGAGACATGTGGCTGGTGATGCCTCAGAAGCTGCCTTGCTAAAGTGTATTGAGCTGTGCTGTGGATCTGTTAACGAAATGAGAGAAAAATACTCCAAAATTGCTGAGATCCCCTTCAATTCCACAAACAAATACCAGGTATACCATCCACACAGTGTGATAAAGCCCTTAAATGTTTAGATCAAAAAAAGCACATCTATAGACAAAACACATACTATAAAGTTGCAGAAAGCCTTGTTTCAAAGTCTTAACTTTAGAATTAAGGCAATCCCAATCTTGATTTCCTTAAACTTGATTTGATCTGGGGGGGATGCTGCACACTAATATAGTGCTAAGCTGTCAGTCTCAGGCTAGTTACCCTTTGCACTTTATTATCTATTTCACTATAAATGAGGGCTTGATTTACAAAAGAAATATCACATTGAATTAAATAACACTTAAACTAGAGATTTGGATGATAAACTATTGAGTATTTACTCAGGCTAGGGCTGTCAGTGTTAATCGCATTAAAATGACGTTAATGCCAAAACCACATTAACGCGGCTTATCGCCGTTAACGGGTTAATGTGGATCACCCTTTGTGTGGGGCTGGACGGCGTCAACGCGTTAGTGTGGGTAGCTCGATTAACGTGTTAGCACCACGTTAATGCAGTTTTTCCGTTAACGTCATTGCAAAGCGATTAATGCTGACAGCCCTAGTATTTACTGAAGTTATAAATCAGAACAAAATGACTGTAATATCCTTTTACACTTCTGCAATCATACTACTTGTTTCAACCAGGGGAGTCGCCCCTGCTGGTGAGAGTACATTGCATGAACTTACTTTTCAGGGCCCTAAGCCATGTCTATATTTTACATATATTTTATTTCAGTCTAATTTTAACAACAGCATTTTTATCAATAAAACTTGCCTTACCTGAATCTATTAAATGTTTTTGATTAATCTAGTAAAAAGTCTTGTCAAACGGTTTAGAGTAAAGCTCTTTTAATTTTGCTTCACGTAAATCACTTAAACCTGCATTTAAATCCAGTCTCCCTGCTGTCCCACAGCTCTCCATCCATAAGAACAGCACACCTGGGGAAACCAAGCATCTGCTGGTGATGAAAGGAGCTCCAGAGAGGATTTTGGACCGCTGTTCCTCCATTTTACTTCAGGGCAAAGAGCAGGCTCTGGATGATGAGATGAAAGACTCTTTCAATAACGCCTATGTTGAGTTGGGAGGTCTTGGAGAGAGAGTACTGGGTACAGCTAGCCTCCTTCGCTATCTGTATATTTCAATTTTAGCTAGCAAAGGGGAATCTTTCAAGTATTTTCTTTGTATCTTATTCAGGTTTCTGCCACTGTCACCTGCCTGATGACCAGTTCCCAGAGGGATTTGCTTTTGATACTGATGAAGTGAACTTCCCCACTGAGAACCTGTGCTTCGTCGGACTCACGGCCATGATTGACCCTCCTCGTGCTGCTGTGCCTGATGCTGTTGGTAAATGCAGGAGTGCTGGAATCAAGGTATGATAACTTTTTGGATGACCAGATGTTTGTTTTTTTGTTTGCACAAAGTACTCCAATTTTTTCTCTTCTTTCTCAGGTCATCATGGTCACAGGTGACCATCCAATTACAGCCAAGGCTATTGCTAAAGGTGTGGGTATCATCTCAGAAGGCAATGAGACTGTTGAAGACATTGCCGCCCGCTTAAATATTCCAGTTTCAGAGGTCAACCCTAGGTTAGTTCTCTTTCAAAGATTTATTGAAGTAGCTTTGACAGTTTCTTGACCACAAGTGAGAACTGTTCAAAATGTTTCTCTCTTTAATGATACAGCTTTAAAGTTTGCTTGAAATTGCAAAAACTGCTAAATTAAATTAACTCTGTCTTTCAGAGGTCCTGACTGCTACACAGCCAAAAAGGCTTTTACCATTAATTTACATCTATTAAATCTTGGCGTGATGCTTAGCTGGTGGCTTTGCTTTTTATTCATCAACAAGTTATAGTGTGTGTGTGTGTGTGTGTGTGTGTGTGTTCACGTTAAAGCACACTAAAATTACTATCCTTCTTAGCGCTTTTGCAGGGTTAGGATTGTTAGGCTCTTTTAAACTCATATAAAACCTCTGTTTACAAAATATGACATAACATTCTGTTGGATTAAATAAATGCTAAAAACAAAAGGTTGGGATTCACTGTCTGCACTGAGGATTGATTATTTTATTAGGTGACAGTGTTATTGAACACTTTTTTGCTGACAGTACCAAAGTTCACATAATTTACTTTTTGAAATGTCCTGATGTAATCTCCTGATGATACCCTACTGTTATACTAATGTGTTTGTAATTTCTTCAGGGATGCTAAGGCCTGTGTTGTCCATGGTGGTGAACTTAAAGACATGACCCCAGAACACCTTGATGATTTGCTGAAGCACCACACTGAAATTGTATTTGCCAGGACCTCCCCTCAACAGAAACTGATCATTGTGGAAGGATGCCAGAGACAGGTGAGCATCGGGGGGGATTCTCACAGACACAGTTTGACAAATGTTTTGTTTGGAACTCGTAAAAACATGTTCTTCCTTGTCCAGGGAGCCATTGTGGCCGTGACAGGTGATGGTGTGAACGACTCTCCAGCTCTGAAGAAAGCTGACATCGGTGTCGCCATGGGCATTGCTGGATCTGATGTCTCCAAACAGGCTGCTGACATGATCCTGCTGGATGATAACTTTGCCTCCATTGTCACTGGAGTGGAAGAAGGTAAGATCTATATCAAGACCTACACCTGCAGAAATCTGGAAATACAAAATACAAAACATCACTGAATCTACTAAATTACTTTTTTCAGGCCGTCTGATCTTTGACAACTTGAAGAAGTCCATCGCCTACACTCTGACCAGTAACATCCCCGAGATCTCACCCTTCCTCCTCTTCATCATCGCCAACATCCCTCTGCCCCTGGGAACCGTCACCATCCTCTGTATTGATCTGGGAACTGACATGGTGAGCTGTTTGGCTCTTCATCCTGTTCTATAGAGAGATTCAACTGAACTCAAATTTGGGTGGAAAGTTCATGTGTATATTTATTCACTTGTGGTTTTGCAGGTCCCTGCCATCTCCCTGGCTTATGAGAAAGCTGAGAGCGACATCATGAAGAGACAGCCCAGAAACCCCAAAACAGACAAGCTAGTGAATGAAAGGCTCATCAGTATATCCTATGGACAGATTGGTAAGGCATCATTTATTTATTCAGCTTTAACTATACTGTATCCATATTTTTGTGGCAGTATTTGAGAATTCTGCACCTTCAATATGACATATAATTTTCCAAAAACCCTCAAAAAGTTAATTCTAACTCTTCTGCCAATTTGTGCATTATTTATATACATCAGTTGCAATTATGAAGGGCGAGCTATTGATAGATGGGAATTAATAATAATAATGGATTGGATTTATATAGCACTTTTCAAGGCACCCAAAGCGCTTTACAATGCCACTATTCATTCACTCTCACATTCACACACTGGTGAAGGCAAGCTACGATTGTAGCCACAGCTGCCCTGGGGCAGACTGACAGAAGCGAGGCTGCCATATCGCGCCATCGGCCCCTCTGGCCAACACCAGTAGGCAGTAGGGTAAAGTGTCTTGCCCAAGGACACAACGACCAGGACAGAGAGCTCAGGGATCGAACCGGATGAACTTCCCAACCCCCTGAGCCACGGTCACCCCCTCGAATGGCCGATGGCTGCAGGCCCCTGCCGGGCATCGACGCTCCCACCCTAGGAGTGGGGATGGGTGCAGCCTAGATGGTCAAGCCCTGGGGGTTGGCACGGACGCCAGAACAGTCTCTACCTCCTTCACTCTGGCGGCAGTGGCAGCCAGGTCCAGATCCGACCTGCCATGCCTTAATCACCTCCACATGCTGCTCAGTCTTGTCCTGCAGCTCTTCCCGCCAGAAGCATGACAACACCGCCTGCTCTTGTTGTGTGGCTGTGAGTTTGATCACTATTCCGGCCAGCGCCTTCCCTGGCTGGCCCGGTCCTGGGTCTGCCATGCCACTCCACTCCTTGGTTTCGGCACCACTGTAAAATAACCACAGCAGACCCAACGACATTCTTACACTTTTCAGCATCTTTATTCAACCACTTTTCACACACACAGTTGCTGTACACTCACAATGGGCTGCATTTCTGCAGCTGTCAACCACACACATCCACAACAACAACAACTACAAGATTAAACAGTCACAGACTTTTAAGCTGGCGAAGCGTGATTGCAGTTGCCACGCAGGTTCATCCATCTCACCTGGAGAGGCATTGCAGACCACGCCCCACTACAAATACATATCTCTTGCTGCAGTTATTTGCAAACCTTCAGCAATCCCACTGAGAGTGACATCAGTCAGCCCAAGTAAGACTGAACTACTGGTTTCAGAAAGGTTGCCTCCTATCAGCTGACCTGTGCAGTCACCTTGTGATCAAAAGTAGTCAGGGACTTTCAAGCACCGTACAGAATGTAAAAAGAAAAATCAATACAATCTGCATTTCCTGAAGTTCCCTGTTGTTTTTCTCCTGTTAGGTATGATGCAGGCCACAGCTGGCTTCTTCACATATTTTGTCATCCTGGCTGAAAACGGTTTCCTCCCCATGGACCTGATAGGACTCAGAGTGCTGTGGGATGACAAATATCTAAATGACCTGGAAGACAGTTATGGACAGGAATGGGTCAGTCACAGTAATGCTACTACATGTACTCTGAACTGGGAGAATTATTCAGCTTTATTGTGTTGTTCACTTGAGTTTCAGTGCTTGAAAAGGCTTTCTAAGCTGATCATTTTGTTTTTTGTGCACTAGACATATGAGCGCAGAAAGATTGTAGAGTTCACCTGCCACACAGCTTTCTTCACAAGCATTGTAATCGTCCAGTGGGCTGATCTAATCATCTGTAAGACCAGGAGGAACTCCATTTTGAAGCAAGGAATGACGTACGTATATGTGGAGACACAAGAGATCTCAGGGCGGGACTTACATCAAAACTAAGAGCACCTTTAAAGTTTAATGACCTCCCATGTTGTGATGCTTGATTTTAGAACATCTAAGAATATTCACCAGTGTTTTGGTGATTCTGACTTTTTTTCCCTGCAGGAACCGCATCCTTATCTTTGGGCTCGTTGAGGAGACTGCACTGGCTGCCTTTCTGTCATACTGCCCGGGCATGGATGTTGCCCTAAGAATGTACCCTATGAAGTGAGTCAAGCGCACAGACAAGCTTGTGCTCTTCTTTTTCATCTAGTAATACCACAAATTCAGGAAAACACCCTTAGAATTCAATAATTATTCATAAAGCACACTTTTGCTCTTCCAGTGTTATTCTTGTGGCCGTCTTCTTTGTCACCTTTATTCATGCAATGACATTCATGAACACAAGACAATCCCCTGGTAAAGTGTTGATCTTGTTGTGTTTAATTCAGTGGTGTCATCTTGCTTTACCTTCTTGTTGAAAATAAGACGGCTATTATCTAGTGTCACTGGTAATTTCCTCTTCAGAGGCAGAGCGAAGCACAAGAGCTGCTATTACTAAGGAGTTTCTTTGCCCAAAAGAGAACAATAGAAAGCATTGAAGACACTTTAGGCTCATTAGCTGAAAAGTTCGCATGCTACTTCCCTAACTTTGGGTGTCTTCTGGTGTTTAAATAATCCAAGTTTCTTATTCTGTGTTGTTGTCCCTATTTCTGATTATTTTACGCTCTTTTATTTTTTTAATTTCTTTGTTTACCTGTGGATATATTCAGATGTAGACAGCTGCACTAGATCTAGGACACTGAAATAAGCACAAAAACATAACAAACAGATCCCAGAGTTTTGTGGGCTGGTTTTCAGGGCTTTGCATTAGTGGTCTTTCAGTAACCTCGTTAGAGTCGCCAGAGAGCAGTCTCAAAGAGATGAACGCATCAGCAGGATATGTCCTCGACCCAGAGTCCTCAGATTTCTCTGCCTCGTTTTGCTTTAACAGCTTCTGAATTCATTCTAATAGCCGGTTCTCTGCAGCCTAATGCTCACTCCAAAAGCTTTTCATGTGCCTTTATTGAACCTGAAAGAAAAAAGACGAGTGTGCTTGTGTTTTGTTTTGCTTTTTTTGCCATGTAACTCATCCTGACTGTCCATCCATACCTTTAGGCCATTGTGGTGGTTCTGTGCCTTCCCTTACTCCCTCGTCATCTTCCTTTATGATGAAGTCAGAAGATATATCCTCAGACGAAACCCAGGAGGTAAGAGCTTCACTAACTCTGTTACATTTTTTCACTATCTGAGGCACCCAGGACCCCCGTTTTGTCTCTGCATTTTAATCTGAATGAAGTAGCGTGCAACTCCTTTTTACCCAAATGAGAAATCAGAAGCACAAGATGTGCTGTTTTGCGTTAAAATCTATTGTACATCCAAATTTGAAGAGAAATGATCAAGTGCTTTGACAAGCCTGCTACTTAAAGGAATAGTTCACTGCAAAATCTAACTTGGGCCTGTAGTGCCCAGATTTGGTGATACAGTATAGGCTGTGGAAATGTCTCCATTCTCTTAAATGTCATGAAACTAAATAACATTCTCCTTGTAGTGCCAGTGGCACCGATGTATCCTTCCTGTAATCAGGGCCTGGTTGCTCAAAAACTCTACAAACCTTGTTTTGCACAGTTTCATGTGGGAACTATTTTCATACTACTGAACCACATCCACTGAAACAAAGGAGCCCATCAGCTGGCTGGCATTAAAGCTCAGCTGTTGGTTGGGTGGAAGGGGGTGGGAACCATTTATGTTTACGTCCTCTCAAGTTGCTGCAGTTAAAAGCCCCTCCGTGATCAGTAGATGTACTCTTTCTCCTGCACAGTCATACAGTTGATAGGAATTGTTCCTGCATTAAACTGCCCACATCAAGGATTTTTAAGGATTTTTATTATGATACTCTGACCAGAACAAAGTTTGTGGAATTAATAACAGGTAATAGTTACATTATATTTAAGCAAGGCACACATCTGTGAAGCTGATGTTTCTAAAAGTGGCCGTTCACCCCAATGCACACGGGTGGATAAATGGGACAACAGTGCATTAAAATATGTGTGTTTCATTTTCCAGATTTTTATTTCATTTAATTTACTCTTTTTAATTTATTATTATTTACTATATGCCAAATCCCATACAATCACCACCTAATACACTATGTTGCTGGCCTTTCCACCAGAAATACTTGGATTTTTTTAGGATGTCCGACTAGTTAACATTTAGACTAACACATGAGACATGTTAGGACAGTTTTACTCAATTACATTTACATGAAACTCCACTCATAGCTTTTGAGCTACAGGGTCATTTCAGTGTCTTGTGATCCTTTTAGTTATCAGGCTGATTATTTATGGCCTCACTGATGATGTCATCTCATCAGCATCTGTGAGACCAAAATGACACAGCCTCTCCCGCCCCTGTAGGATACATCTTCTAATAGCATTGCCACCAAAGCCATGGTGGCATTCGGCCAAAGTTCAGCAACATATATCTTCAAAGCCCCGCCCCCCCTTCCACAAGTCGAGTCTCTTTACTTTTGATTGCTGCCAGCAAACTTAAAGGATTGAGTGCAAGCTTGTTGAAACCATGGCTTTTGTTTTTTCAACGCATCAGTTTGTCAACCCTGGTGCATGTGAGGCGAGATGTGCGATGTTCCTAATTACGTCTCCTTTGGTTTCTAGGTTGGGTGGAGCTAGAGACATACTACTGAGCCAGCGCCATGCATGGGACACAGGAGTGTTTCATATGCTACACCTATGTTTGAGATGTTAGACCACTAACACCACAAGTCATAGTCAGATTATATTGATGTATGTGTGGGGCTTTCAATAAAACATAAATACTGTGCACTGACGCTGCTTGCATAGTGGTTAATTTTGTCCAGGCTTTCCTTGTTGGTAAACGTGGGATTATCTCATCATTTAGGGTCATGTTAGCCTGTTTTCTGTTACTTCTAACAGTCTGACAACAAGTCAAGAGATCACTTTGTCTGCTCAAGGGCACAGAGTATTTCTTGGCCACCATGTTGCCTAATCATTCATTACAAGCCCTTATGTTCATTTCTGAGATTTTCCATGTGTCCCCCACCCGCCCCCACGCCCCCTAGTGTTTTGCAAGCTCCCTCCCACTCCGTTGCTAACCCCCCACCCTGCAATAGTTGAGTGACTACAAACAGCCGTAAGTTTACTACAAACACATCCAACAACCCCCACCAGTCAGCCATCAAGGACAGCCCTTAATCCTCACAGCTAAAGTTTCAGTTGCGTTAACGGCACGTGTCGGTTCCATAAGGGACATTGGGGGTCACGGGTGTCCTTCAGTTCCACTGTGGCTCTTTGAGCGCTAGTGCTGAAAACTTTTGGGCAGTCCATTTGCTTCACAGGGACTGTCATTCAGTTAAGAAGTCAGCAGTCAGTGGTCGCTCTGTTCAAGGGCACGGAGTATTGCAGGCACATTATGTTGCTTAATCATTCATTGAAACCTTGTCAGTTAAAACTTTATGGCTTTACTTTAGACTTTGCTAACCTCAGGAATGCTGAGGTGGGGATTCCAGTGGCAGCTGCAAACCTTTTGGATCCTGTTAAGTGTATCGACCGCACCAATTAAAATACACTTTTCCATTCAACTTTGGCCAAGTTTGCAAGAGATAGCTAAAAATTTTAATCTCAAAACACTTTCAAATTAGATTCTTTTTCAGAGGGGGAGGGGGGGCGTTGTTTTGAGCTTCAGGCTCAGTGGTTTACTCCCTATGCATTCCACATGCTATCGTAGTTTTGAGTAACAGTTTTGTTCTCCCTCTATCTCCCGCGCCCTCGCAAGATAAAAGTCAGTCAGTTTTAGTCAGCTTCTCACTTTTTTTTCTTTTTTTGGTACTTTACTTTCAGTCTTTGTTATTCACGCTTTGGGCAATCAGTCACCTTCAAAGCTGTACTTTGACCTTTGGAGCTGTTGCTTTATCTCTGTCTCTCACTATCTTGCCTTTCACTGTGTGAGGTAAGCACACACAACCTGAGACAATGCCCTCGCACGAATAACACTGCAGATGAAATTAATCAAAAACAGAAGCCAAAAAACGATTTTAGGACAGTTGGAAGGGAGAGGGAAGGAGAAGACCGGCTACAGTGGGAACAAAAATGAGAAGTTGAGTAAGATTTAGCCCACCCTTTCTGAGGCACGCCTCCTCCCAATGCAAGTAAACTTCCCCCAACTAAGCTACCTGTCCAGTTTTAGCTCCCTTCCCCCACCCAGCAAGCCCCTCCTCTTATTCCTCCAGGTATAAAGGTGTATTTCTGCAACCGCCTCTACCTTCTCTGCTCTGGGGAGAGTGGAAGACGACTGAAAAGAGGAAGAGAGTGAGCGTGAGAGAGAGAGGCAGAGGCGGAGTGGGAAGTTTCAGTTTTAAAAAGCAATTGGACTGACCACTCTCTGACTCGTGCTGCAGTCATGGGGCTTGGGGTAAGTGTTGGAACTCTGTCACAAGTTTGCTTAAGGTTGCTTAACTTTGCATGTGAGTGCCAGATTCTCCTGCATTGACTTAGACTACGTCTTTCTTTACAGCTTTAGGAAGTTTATGAACTCCAGAACTCAAAGATCTCACTTGTGTTAATAATAATTTACAGGAGTTTCACAATATGTTTGAACAGGACAGTTGACATAGCTTCCCGCTTCTTAAAATCGGAAGCTCCAGGGCTTTCTTCCCTCAGGCTTTTTCTGTTTTTTTGTCAGAGGCTAACTTTGTTTCCCTTTCCTTCACTGCAGAGAGGGAAAGATGAATACAAACTGGCGGCAACCTCGGAAGATGGGGGCAAGAAAGACAAGAAGGCCAAGGCAAAGAAGGATATGGACGATCTGAAAAAAGAAGTCGACCTTGTGAGTACAGAGTGCTTGAGCAAAGCCAGTCTGTAATTAGTTGCCACTTGAGGCCTCGATTGATGTGATTTAAGCATAAAATGGTGACACTAAAGCCTACAAATGACATCTAAACTAGTTAAAGTCAAGTCATTTTATAAAATTCACTCAGTTCATGTTAACACTCAGTCACTGCCAGCGATACAAACCTCTGCTTTGGCCTCATGGCTGGTCACATGAGACGTAGCTCTGTGCTTACACTGCTGCATGTACAGTCACACATTATTGGGACTGCTTGCATAGTGTAGCTCACAGCTATAATTAAATTGCAAGCCATGTCTATAAAGACTGATCTCAACCAAACACGTCAGTGCTGGGTGGGAGTGCCAGGATGTTTCAAATGCATAAACTTCCACAAACACTCAGCATTTATTTTATTGTTAGGCTTCAAAATTTCAACTCTTCCCACTGGACTCTGATGACGTAGAGACTGGTGGAGTTGTGAAGTTTCACACTTAAAAGTTTAGACAGGTTTTTAAACATCCTGGCGTAGACAGATGAGAGAGAGGGAGGGGGAAAAAAAGCAGAACACTGAGATGTTTTCCACTGGTGTCAGCTTTTTCTCAGTCACAGTCTGCAGCTTGCTTAGGTCATTTCCCAAGGTCAGCAAGGAACTTGGTGTGAGTTCACGACAAAGTCAACTGCAGAGCACCGATGACCAGTTAAAACGGTCGTTTTGGTATTTTAGAAGCCAGGGATGCTTTTATTAAAAGTTTTAAGTGTTTAGGTTTTTATCCGACACATGGAGGCATTCACCTCTCTTCTCACGTCTCCACTGGAGACAACTCAGCGCGACATTTATCTCAGACTCTTAATATTATGCATTTCAATTCCAGGCAAATTTTCCTTCCATTCAGATTAACATAGATTTGTTGGTTATCAGTCAAAAACAGATGAAGCAGGTAAAACTAGTGCGTTTTTAAAACTACCACGTAAAGTCACTGGTTACTCGTTTATTTCTATATATGTACATATTCACGTATATTTAAGATGTATACTCTAGAAAATATTTTAGCCTTGTCCTTGTCCTTGACAAGGTCAGTTGACACATAGGCAAGTTTACCAACATCTCCAAACACCAGTCAAGTATTAGCGAGCGATCTGTGTTGAAATGTCACTTCTGTCATGAGGAACCATCAATTATTTGGCAGAATGGTGTTTTTTAAATGTTGCTGGTCAATGACTTTCACAAGGTCACAAAGAAAACATGTAGATAGATATTGTTAGGTAATATCAGATATCCAACATGGCTCCAAAGTAACTTGTTAAAAACAACATTTTTGACAGAACATGCTATTAGCGGTCTTTGACACTTCTACAGGGATTTTGTCTTGACACAAGCGACAGTCCCTTCTTCCCAATGTCATCCTGCAGGTCACAGAATACTGAGGGTTATTAGGTAATAAAAGCCCCATCTTCCACACACATGAATGATTACTGTCCCGTGTACATCTTAACTACATCTCAAAGTCCTGCTGTCACTGAAGGACATCTCAATGCCATGGCAACCCTATCACCAAAGTGCCATGACCTCCCATGGCCTGCAATTAAAAGCAGGCATTGTCTTTCATGTGTCAGGCCACCATTGAATGTGCATTTCAAAATAAGATTTACTGTCCAAGGGCAGCTTGGATTGATAATCCCCAGATTTGAACTTTAGTTAAATATTAATAACGTATTGGATTAATGTATCAGCTCAGTAGTAAAACTGTAGGTGACTCTCTATGAAACCCATGGATTTGGCAATCTGTTAATGATTATTGCATCATCATACAATTAACCGAGGCATCAAAGTCCAGCTAAAGACAAAGGGAACAGGCCCACAATAACACAACACAGCTAGTGATTTGATAAATTGTGACAAAGTCTAACAGAAAGTCCTAAATATAGATCTTACTGAGTTATAGAGTTTGTTTCTTCAGCTGGCCCAGCAGTTTGTGGATGGCTAAGGTGTAGGTCTTTATAAGCCAGAATATGAAAGCTAGCCTGTAGCATGTAATATAAGCACAGTATCTGTGGCACATTTGGTATGGAAAACTTTGCATTCTTATTGTAATGCAAAAAGGTGGCCATGATGATTGAACCATGCAGTTACCCCCATTTTTTTCCTCATGTGACAGGAAAGCGTGCAGAGAAATGTCATCAAGCACAGTGAAGAAAGAGAAGTGGTTTAATTAACTTTTTTAATTAAAAACTTAACTAGTCAGATCAACCCAGCACACAGTAAGTGAAACTTGATGTGCACTCCTTCTGTTAAATAAAGGTTAACCAAAAAAGAAACTGCAATCTATTAAAGCAGAAAGCTGAGTGACAATCATTTACCTGCAACTACAACTCTGACACGCTTTTCACAGTGCAGGCAGTAAACGACTGGAGCTTTTACACTTTAAACAATCAAAGTGATCCTGTACTTTCGTATCACCAGCACATGCCCATGCCACAGTACACGTGCTATGATTTTTAGTCTGTTGGTAGGCGGTTGCTAGGCAACGTGATGACGTCACAACCCACGTAATACACCATCCAGGTTTTGTGGATGCAAATCAGATGGCATTGTTTTAAAATTAAAGTGATAGCGATGCTGGAGCTGGTTTGCTGTAGGTGCATAAACACCAAAAAAAAGAAAAAAAAAGAAATGGGTCATCTTAGCCCATTGATAGGTGGTTGCTAGGCAACGTCACCTCATGATATGTGACACAGCAGTCCCAGAAGATTATCTGCCGCTATCTTTAAAACCATTAACATATAAATTTGTGGCTATAAAACAACATCCTTGCTTTATTTCTGTAAATAATAATTTTTGTTTTTGTTCGTTTTTGTCTGGAAATGGAAATTAAATTGCTTTAGTGCACTCTTGATCGCATGACTGTGCTGTCTCTCAGTTTCCAATCAATGAAAGGTGGGAGTTAGATATCACTGCAGCTCATCCGAATGACATGAGATAATCTCAATGTAGGCATCGATGAACACATGCGTCTCTGGTGGTTCATTTGCAGAGCTACTTTAGTTTCTGCCACTATCGCATTTGGAATTAACTGAATTATTGCTTGATTAAAACGTTTGGTGGCTTACAAACACTCATGGTTAAACACTACAAGAAATCATTATGAAAATCTTGCACCAAATTCACTTTGATGTCACTTATAATGACGTGAGTTAGCCTCTGAGTCAGATAGAGTTCTTGGGGAGCTTTGCTGAAATGTCAAACAAATGAGCACAAACTTTTGAGAGCAAACATCAGTCTATCAGTTGGGTGACATCGATTTACGGAGTGTTTGCTCGCAGCAAACTGATTGCTTGAGCCAATCCGAACGTCACTGAGCTCACGGCAGCCTTCATGTCTCATTTATGCAATGTCTCTCAGTCTCTTTCCTTCTCTCTCCATAGGATGATCACAAGTTAACCTTGGATGAACTTCACAGAAAATATGGAACTGACCTAACCAGGGTGAGCATTCCAGATGTGTGTATGTGTGTCTTTGTTTTTGTGAGTCTTTCAGCTGATAAAGACAGAGGTAAGGGAAGATTTCACAATCCAAGCTGAGGTCAAACAGCGGACTAAAGACGTGGACAAAGTTTCACTTTTTTCTTGTACTTATCCAGCAGTGTAGTGTTTATCCAAGAGCAAAGAAGTGGAGGCACAGATAGTCATGCAGCAAAGAAATTCATTTCTTGGTTTTTAGCCTAGTTTTACAGGTGTTGGCCTCATTCCTTCCTTCCTCCCAATGAAAAGCAGGTGAAAAGGGACTTTTCAAAACACTGGATAGAAATAAAAAGTGTCCCTGTTATTTAAAAGTACTGTAATGGTCTTGGCTATAAGTATGATTTGCAAGCAGGTCAAAGACTACTTTGTTAGAAAGTAGTCATGCTGTTGCATTGTTACAATGATGCTACATGTTCCCACAAACAAGAGAAGACACGAGAAATTTCTAGGAAGAGGAAAGAGAGTAGCCCTTTAAGGTATCAGTGCACGCCACACTGTACAAAGAAAGCAAAGCTAGCTCCTACACAATAGTTGTTCTTCATGTTTTCCTCATCAAGCTAAGGTTACATACACACAGAATCCAATTGCACTAGCCAATACAATTCCACCACGGCCAAATGCCTGAGTGACGCTGGTTATCTCCTGAAATCTGATCTGTCTGAGTTTGCCCTAAAACAAAGGCTTCATTCACACCAGAACACCAGACTTATTGATCCTGCCAACAAGGAGAGAAAAAAAGCTCCTTGTTAATCTTGGTATTTGTTTAAAGAGACTTTCAGTCACACATGAAGTAATAGAAATACAACTTGATCATCTGATATATTTCTCTGTCTTGGTTTTATTACTACTGGTATGTTGAGTTTTCATTTACTGCAAGTCACACATAAAACAGAGGAAGCTCTCATTTTAAGATTAGGGAGATAATTTTTTTCACGCGTTTGGGTTTTCTTTTGTTTTGCGTCAACCAGACCTTAATCCACCATGTCTTTGTGGAATAGAGTGAACCTGTTTACCAAATAAAACCGTTCTTGTTCTTGTCCTTTATTATGGTTCTCACCCAGTAAATGAAGATTTAGACAGATTTAGAGAACAGATGAATATTTTTTTATATTATAGTTTGCACAGCTTCTTCTTATCTTTGTTTTTCTTTTTAGGGTCTTTCCTCCTCCAGAGCAAAAGAGATCCTGGCCCGAGATGGCCCCAACGCCCTCACACCTCCCCCCACGACACCTGAATGGGTCAAGTTCTGCAAACAGGTAAGAGTCAAACATCCTCCCCTTGCAAACCATAAACCTGTTTTTGAATATTCAAATAGTAGAAATGCAAATTAAGTCTGTGTCACTGTAAACCAGTACAACCAGCAAAGCCTGATTGTTATTTCCTCTTGTTTCCAGCTGTTTGGTGGTTTCTCCATGCTGCTGTGGATTGGTGCCATCCTCTGCTTCTTGGCTTATGGTATCCAGGCTGCCTCAGAAGATGAACCTACAAATGATAACGTAATGATAGTTTCTTTATATAGATTGTGACATATTAATTAAAGAATTAATAGTTACAAAGGTTATGTCTCTCTTCTCTCTTCATGTAGTTGTACCTAGGTATTGTGCTTTCTGCTGTCGTCATCATCACCGGTTGCTTCTCCTACTACCAAGAGGCCAAGAGCTCCAAGATCATGGAGTCCTTCAAGAACTTGGTCCCACAGGTGAGACACAAAAAGAAAAGCTAATGTAACAGCCCATTTATACACACTGTTTTTGTCTTAAATTGCTTTGTAGCCTCCCAGTGGTAACACCCAACAGTACTAGTTGCACAACTCTAAGGAGTAGTTTTTCGTCATCGGTATTACAACAATGATGATACATTTTACCATCACTCATCTGAATCATCTGGGAATTAAAAACAAGAAATATTCATCATGTCTTTTTGACATGTTTTATAATGTAGTTATTGTTTTATAATGTTTAACTAAAGTCTTTGGCAACAAGCAACAGTACTAGTTGCACAACTCTAAGGAGTAGTTTTTCGTCATCGGTATTACAACAATGATGATACATTTTACCATCACTCATCTGAATCATCTGGGAATTAAAAACAAGAAATATTCATCATGTCTTTTTGACATGTTTTATAATGTAGTTATTGTTTTATAATGTTTAACTTAAGTCTTTGGTTTTATAGCAAGCCCTGGTTATCCGTGATGGAGAGAAGAAGAACATCAATGCTGAGGAGGTGGTGCTTGGAGATTTAGTGGAGGTGAAAGGAGGAGACAGGATCCCTGCTGATCTGAGAATTATCTCTGCTCATGGCTGCAAGGTCTGTATCAACTACTTGTGTTAATCCCAACAAATACTTTTGTAGAGCGTGGGTTTGATAGCTAATATATATTTTTAGACTGTTCAATTTACTTCTTTACACTCAAGCTGCCCTGTGATAATGTTTCTGATTCATGTGTTATGGTTTTTGAGTAACTGAGCGGAATGTTAGTCCACGAAAGCATTAAAGGCAAGCTCACATCATGATCTCAGCATCAGATGATTGCTTATCAGAAACCTTTCTATGTTTCCTAACGAGGAATCTTATCTAGACTGTGTTTGAGTTTCTTTACCCAACATACATTTGTTGCTCACCTGCAAGCTGTTTGGCAACCCACCTCCATCTCAGCTTCTCAATATATCCTTTTTCTGGCTTGATCAGCGTGATGTCTTTTGTCACTGATTCCTGCTTCTGTGCTTTCATTCCTCAGGTGGACAACTCCTCCCTGACTGGTGAATCAGAGCCCCAGACTCGTTCTCCAGACTTCTCCAATGAAAACCCACTGGAAACCAGGAATATTTCTTTCTTCTCCACCAACTGTATTGAAGGTACAGCATGGAGAATTAGTGGTTGACATAGAAATGTATATAGAGATCATGAATCATCACCAAGCTTCCATGGACTCAGTCTGTCTTCTCTTTTCAGGCACAGCCAGAGGAATCGTCATCAACACTGGTGATAATACCGTCATGGGCCGCATCGCCACCCTGGCTTCCAGTCTAGAGGGCGGAAAAACTCCCATTGCCATTGAGATCGAGCATTTTATCCACATCATCACTGGAGTGGCCGTTTTCTTGGGTGTTTCTTTCTTCATCCTTTCTCTCATCCTTGGATATAACTGGCTGGAGGCTGTCATCTTCCTTATTGGTATCATTGTCGCCAACGTGCCAGAAGGTCTTTTGGCTACTGTCACTGTGAGTTTTGGTGTCTAATGGCATTCCTTTTAAATACCTTATATTTATTGATACCTAAAGACTGTGGTTCTTAAAACCTAAATTGTCTGTAGGTGTGTCTGACTCTGACTGCTAAGCGTATGGCCAAGAAGAACTGCCTGGTGAAGAACTTGGAAGCTGTCGAGACTCTGGGGTCCACCTCCACCATCTGTTCTGACAAGACCGGCACCCTGACCCAGAACAGAATGACTGTGGCCCACATGTGGTTTGACAACCAGATCCATGAGGCTGACACCACTGAGAACCAGAGTGGTACCTCTTTTGACAGGAGCTCTGCCACCTGGGCTAATCTGTCCAGAATCGCTGGACTCTGCAACCGTGCCGTTTTCCTGGCTGACCAGAGCAACGTTCCCATTCTGAAGGTGAGAAATCTTCATCTGTAAAACTACTCAGCTTCCTAAGCACTACCTGTTGTACTCTAGTTCATCCATCGTGACCATCACGAAAGACTCCAAATAATTCCCCACTGTAAGAACCTTTGTTTCAGTGGAGCAAATCCTCACAGCTCTGGTTGTAAACAAGCACAGAGCTTATTACCTCGTGGTGTATTGACCTAATTCCTTTAAATATTTTAAGGAATTTGATAGTATACCCAGTGAACATGGGATGCAGTGGCTATGTGTGAGGTGCTGCAGTGTTATGACTTGGCTTGGAACTTTTGGGATACAAGCAAATACAAATGCAGCCAATCAGCGCTAGAAGTCTTTAGAAAAGCACTCAAGATAATTAAAGGCTGTTTTAAATATACAGCTGGTTCTTTAGCGATGGCTGGCCAGAAAAAAACATAAGTTAATATATATAATGAATCCTGGCAAGTGTGCTACTAATGCTCATTATGGACGGAATCAAATGTAGGCAATGCATAGTCGGTGAATTATATTAGAGTTTATATAAGCTTATATAAGAGTGTAAGAGTAAATCAACATTTGATACAAGTGATATTGTACTGTGGAATTAAATTAAAACTGAATCCTAGTCCTCAAAATCATCTACCCAGTTTAGGGAGTGGTATTCATTAAGACCCAGGTGCTGTATATTTTATGTAATTCAACAACAAATTATCTATATATATAGTTCTGTATTTATCAGTCTACATTTGCAACATATTGTAATAGAGAAGGCATGGGATGTGATTGTTGATCCAATTTTAATGACAGTTTTTTTCTAAAATCCACAGAGAGATGTCGCTGGTGATGCCTCAGAAGCTGCCTTGCTGAAGTGTATTGAGTTGTGCTGTGGATCTGTCAGTGAAATGAGAGAAAAATACCCCAAAATTGCTGAGATCCCTTTCAATTCCACAAACAAATACCAGGTAAACCATTCAGATAGTGTGACAAAAGCTCAAAAATAAAAGAAAACTGATCCACAGATTGTTTAGCCACTCAAGTGTTGTTTTAAAGCATTGATTTGAGCTTTAGGCTGTTTCCATCTTATTTCTTTTTTAACCTGAACAAGAAGGCTTGTGGCTCTGACTGTGAAACAAACAGCACAACAACCAAATACAAAGGCAACTTGACAATCACAGCCTGGCAATCCCCTAAACCCTACCCTGCTTTATCATATATTTTAGTTTAAATTACGCTGTGGTTTGCCAGTTGAGCATCTGCAAATTTAAAAGAGTTAGACAATAAACTAATCAGTAAAGTATTTACTCAGGTTTAATATCATACCGTCATCAATACAAACTGCTTTATCCAAACAGACCTTCTGGACATTAGAAGGCATACAGGTTTTAGGCCATTCTGGAATGCCCTTTTTAATTAAATCTTTGATTATCTTGGTCTGTTATGTATAGTCTCGGTGTACAACATATTTAGTAGTAAATGCTGATTTGTGCCCCCTAGTGGTTGGATTAATCATAAGCTGTTTTTGGCTAAAGTTCTTATCAAAGCTGTCTAGAGTAAACCAGTTTTTTTTCATTACATAAACCACTGATAGTATAGATAAAACCTGAATTTAAATCCAGCCTTTCTGTTGTCCCAAAGCTCTCCATCCATAAAAACACCACTCCCGGGGAAACCAAGCATCTGTTGGTGATGAAAGGAGCTCCAGAGAGGATTTTGGACCGCTGTTCCTCCATTGTGCTTCAGGGCAAAGAGCAGGCTCTGGATGATGAGATGAAAGATGCTTTCCAGAATGCCTATGTTGAGTTGGGAGGTCTTGGAGAGAGAGTTTTGGGTACAGAGCATTCCTTCTATAGCTACATCCTTTATTAGGTAGTGAAAAAAAAGGCAAAGTTCTGCAAAGTCCTGACTAGCATTTTCTTTGTGTCTTATTCAGGTTTCTGCCACTGTCACCTGCCTGATGACCAGTTCCCAGAGGGATTTGCTTTTGATACTGATGAAGTGAACTTCCCCACTGAGAACCTGTGCTTCGTCGGACTCATGGCCATGATTGACCCTCCTCGTGCTGCTGTGCCTGATGCTGTTGGTAAATGCAGGAGTGCTGGAATCAAGGTATGATAACTTTTTGGATGACCAGATATTTGTTTTTTTTTTGTTTGTACAAAGTACTCCAATTTTTTCTCATCTCTTCTCTCTCAGGTCATCATGGTCACAGGTGACCATCCAATTACAGCCAAGGCTATTGCTAAAGGTGTGGGTATCATCTCCGAAGGCAATGAGACTGTTGAAGACATTGCTGCCCGCCTGAATGTTCCAGTTTCAGAGGTCAACCCTAGGTTAGTTCTCTTTCAAAGATTCATTGTGCTAGTATTTCTCAAGCGTAAGGAGCAGCTGGTATAAATTGTTCTGTGTCCATTAGCTGGTGAATGGGCTGGTTCTTAAATAGTGCTTTTGTACTCTACCTTAGCACTTAAAGCACTTTCTTACTACAAGCTTCATTACCTCTTCAACACACAGTCACACAAGCACCCTTTTCTATGCCAAAAGTGTTTTTAACCTTACCTCTACTCCATTTTAACCTTTCAATTTTAACTTTTAACCTTACATTTACGCTGGATTTATGGCAACTCGGGGTTCAGTAACTGGCCCAAAGATACTTGGATGCAAATGGAGGACTCCCAATTAGTAGACAACGTGCTCTACCTCCTCAGCCACAACCCTCTTAGAACAAAGCAGTTGCTGTAGGGTAGGTGTGGCTGAGGAGCTAGAACTCATTGTCTATAATTGGGAGTCCTAGTTCTTCCTAAGGGTGATGCTGTCTTTGTTTTGGTCAAATTGACTTTATTTTTTGTTTGTTTTTTCTTTCTAATCTCCTGATGATACCCTACTGTTGTACTAATGTTGTTGTAATTTCTTCAGGGATGCTAAGGCCTGTGTTGTCCATGGTGGGGAGCTTAAAGACATGACCTCAGAGGAGCTTGATGATTTGCTGAAGCACCACACTGAAATTGTATTTGCCAGGACCTCCCCTCAACAGAAACTGATCATTGTGGAAGGATGCCAGAGACAGGTGAGCATCGGGGGGGATTCTCACAGACACAGTTTGACAAATGTTTTGTTTGGAACTTGTAAAAACATGTTCTTCCTTGTCCAGGGAGCCATTGTGGCCGTGACAGGTGATGGTGTGAACGACTCTCCAGCTCTGAAGAAAGCTGACATCGGTGTTGCCATGGGCATTGCTGGATCTGATGTCTCCAAGCAGGCTGCTGACATGATCCTGCTGGATGATAACTTTGCCTCCATTGTCACTGGAGTGGAAGAAGGTAAGATCTATATCAAGACCTACACCTGCAGAAATCTGGAAATACAAAATACGAAACATCACTGAATCTACTAAATTACTTTTTTCAGGCCGTCTGATCTTTGACAACTTGAAGAAGTCCATCGCCTACACTCTGACCAGTAACATCCCCGAGATCTCACCCTTCCTCCTCTTCATCATCGCCAACATCCCTCTGCCCCTGGGAACCGTCACCATCCTCTGTATTGATCTGGGAACTGACATGGTGAGCTGTTTGGCTCTTCATCCTGTTCTATAGAGAGATTCAACTGAACTCAAATTTGGGTGGAAAGTTCATGTGTATATTTATTCACTTGTGGTTTTGCAGGTCCCTGCCATCTCCCTGGCTTATGAGAAAGCTGAGAGCGACATCATGAAGAGACAGCCCAGAAACCCCAAAACAGACAAGCTAGTGAATGAAAGGCTCATCAGTATAGCCTACGGACAAATTGGTAAGACATTATTTATATATAAATCTCAATTTTTATAATCGATACATGACTTGTGACCAATGTTCCCTCTAAGCTGCGCGCGTGCGCAATTGCGCTGTCTGTGCACAGAAAATCTGCGTTGTGCACAGAAAAAAAATCTACCTGAATTGAAATTAAAATTAATACTTTAACAATTCTGTTTTGCAGTGTTAGTCAGTAAGAGACTGGCTGTTCCCGTATGGGATTAGAACGATGCCACCTTATCCCATAGTCCAGCCAATAATGCGATTCACATTCGTATATACGCAGCTAATCAGCGTCGCTGACAGGCTATGACAGCGTCCTTATGTGCCGACACCGGTGTTTTAGCTAGCAAAGCGGCGTGGCTGATGTGGAGTGAAGCCACGTTAATCACAACGTGTACGACCATTGGAGATGTGAGCAGGACAGACGGAGCAATTGACGGAAAAAGTGTGGACTTTATACCAGTTTTTAAATTGTGTTGTTGTGGGCCACGTAAAACCAGAGTTATGATAAAAATATATGCAATGTTTGGTTGCCTTCCTGAATACCATTGTTATTTATATTTACTGCGGGAAGAAACGGTAAAACCAGCGTTTTATACGGAACACGCTCGAAAGCACTCTCCGCCTGTGAGCAAAAACAAAATTAAAAAAAACCCCACCTTTTCCTATTGGTGGAAAAAAGTACCATGTCGACCAATCAAAAAATGATATGGCAACATGGCATTTAGTTGCTTAGGAAGGGGGAAGTTTTAGGACTGACAGTGGTGTTTTGAGATGTGAGAGATTTGCGATAGTTTTCAATAGTTTTGTTGTGTGTGTCAGAACAATGAGGCATCTGCTGAATGTTACAGGTGTTACAGGAGTGATACATCTCCTGCTGTCAGGCCTGCAGGTATCAGGCTGTTGTTCTCCATTATCTCATAGTGGACAGAAATTTTTTTTTTGGAGTGGCACAAATAATTTGTGTGGCATCAAATTTGATGCAGAACACCTGATTGTTCTGTATATAGTTTGAAACGTTTATTTTAAAAAAACACCTTGGCTGCATTTTTAGGTAAACAGCTGCAAAAAACGTTTGCAAAACTCAGTTACTTTTTTGAAGAAGTAACTACATAATTAATTGCCCAGCATTGGTCATTATATACAGTACTGTATTTCCCAGACCACAGACTCATACTCATAATACAAGTCAGAGCTTTATAAAAAATTAAAAAAAAAGAAAAGAAAGAAAGAAAGTTGTGTTTTCAAACTTGGAGTTCAAGTTATTTTTACTTCCAATAGTGCTAACATACTACACAGGTCATGAACAAGTTTT
Source organism: Pundamilia nyererei (assembly GCF_000239375.1). NCBI lineage: Eukaryota > Metazoa > Chordata > Actinopteri > Cichliformes > Cichlidae > Pundamilia > Pundamilia nyererei. The sequence continues at coordinate 577,003 of NW_005187646.1, read as the reverse complement.
TTTTTAAATTTTCATTGTAAGTGGGCTAAAGCAGTTAATTAAAAGTAGTCTAACATAAATGTAAATGCTGTAATTTTATTATTTTGGTGTTTAATATATTTATTATTTTTCACAATGAAATACAAAAACATAAAGCATCAAATAAAAGTAAAAGAGGGGAGAAAAATTAAAATAAAACCCCACCCTGACAAACAACACCCCTCAAGTAATCAAAAGTTTAAAAGGAAAAACTTTCAATCAGTGCGAAATAACACCAGCCAAGGTATACAGAATAAGAAGGAAGAAAAAATAAGCAAACAAATATAATTAAAAATAAATAAATAAAGGTCACTCCTGAACCTGTGTTGATGGTTGGTCAAAAAATATCAAAAAGGGTTTCCAGACTTTATTAAATTTCTTTACAGATCCTCTCAAAACGAACCTAATTTTCTCTAATTTAAGATGAAATAATACATCCTTAACCCAATAGGAAACCATGGGCAGTGCTGCGTCCTTCCACTTCAAAAGTATTAGACATCTTGGGGGGGTTTATTTGGGAACCCTGGGATAGAGCCTGAAAGAAAGTGTCGTATTTGTAGATACCTAAAAAAAATGAGAGGGGGGTAAGTTGTATTTATTAGTCAGCTGTTCAAATGAGGCAAACGTGCCGTCAATTAATAGTTCTTTTAAAGATCTCAGCCCTCACCTCTGCCAGCCCTGAAATGTGGCATCAGACATTGAAGGGGAAAAAACATAGTTGGAAGCTACTGGGCTGCCTAAGCACATCTTCAGAAGATTAAAATGTTTTCTAAACTGAAAGCAAATTTGGATAGTATTATTAACTACAGGATTCTCAATTGTCAGGCTTTTGGGTAACGGGATAGATGCACCTACAACAGACAATAGCAAAAAAGAACCAGAAGAGAGCTTCTCCATTTCTACCCATACGGGTCCGCTGCAATCGTGCTGTAGTGCTGATAGCTCAGTTCCGTATCGCGAAATGCCTTGAATAGCATGATTACTTCTTATAGCTATTGCCAATGGCTCAATAGCTAATACGAAAAGGAGGGGGCTAAGGGGGCAGCCCTGACAGGTTCCACGATGTAAGCGGAACGGTTTAGAATAACGGTTATTAGTGAGTACCATAGCTGAAGGACAGGCATAGAGTAATTTCACCCAGGATAAAAAGGAACTTCCAAACCCAAATCTTTGCAAGGCCTCGAATAGATATTCCCATTCTACTCTATCGAAAGCCTTCTCCGCATCCATGGAGGCATTTAGAAGCAGCTTGACTGGGGGTGTACATTATATTAAGTAGTCGACGAATACTAAAAAAGGAGTGACTGTTTTTAATAAAACCAGTCTGAGCTGAAGAGATTATGTTGGGTAAAACTTTTTCCAATCGGTTGGCCAAAATCTTTGCTAGTATTTTATAGTCTGAATTCAGGAGTGAAATCGGCCTGTAGGATCCACATTCCAAAGGGTTTTTATCTTTTTTGGGAAGTAATGTTATACAAGCTTGATTTAGGCTATCAGGCAAAACACCTTTGGCAAGAGAGTCAGTATATAATGTAGCTAACCAGAGGTGTGGACTCGAGTCACATGACTTGGACTCGAGTCAGACTC
>NW_005187646.1:566221-573819 GCF_000239375.1 Pundamilia nyererei | reverse complement strand
TAACACAGGGGCTAGTTTTCCAGCAAAGACGGCATAAAATTCGTTCGGTAAACCATCAGGGCCTGGTGATCGGCAAAACTGTAATGATTTTATTGCCGTTATGATCTCCTGCTGCTGCAGTGGTGCATCTAGGGTGGAAACCTCGTCTGGGGACAATGTTGGAATCTTTAGGTCTCTAAAAAAGTCAGAGAGAAGGTTAGAATCATTGGTATTATCGGAGCTATACAACTTATAATCCTGTTGATCTGTAACAGTTCCACCATCTCGGGTTGCGACCCCATTAATAGCTTGCCTGGCTCTTGCACATTTCAACTGTCTTGCTAGAATCTCTCCCGCCTAATCTCCGTGCTCATAGGTACGGTTCTTTAACAATAAATATTCTATAGAGTTTTAAGATGGGTTTCTTGGATAAAGGCTATATCAGTACCCATATTTTTCAAGTGAGTGAGAACCTTCTTTCTTTTAATAGGATGGTTCAGGCCTTTAACATTCCAGGTCACTAAGTCAATAGGGGTAACCATTGAAAATATATCAAAAAATTTAGCTCATTCTTGCTCAGACAAGAAACATAAAACACTTGGAACCCTCCCAGAAACCCCCTGAACCCCCAGGTGACGCTAGATGTCAGAACAAACAGCACACCTATCCAATCTAACTGAAAAACTTCCATAACTATCCTACCTAAAGCTCCTTAATCCCGCATAGTGGAAAGGTTGGAATAAGACTCACCAGGTGTACACCGGTGAAGTCCACCATTCAAAGTATGTGTAAAATAATTGCACTGTCACGCCAAAAAATAATAAAGAAAAAGAAATGAAGTCAAATGTCTGAAAATCAACAAAGGATGCATGACAATGCCGTAACAGTCGTCCGAAGTAGTCCCGTGTTCCACGCGCCTCAAAACAGTTCAGTCTTCCATGGAGTCTTGCACAAACCTTTCGGCCTCAGCCACAGAGCCAAATGTGAGGCGTACACCATCTGCTTTAACAATGCGTAGTCGTGCCGGGTATAGCAGTGATGGTTTCAGGCCCATCTTGTACAAGCTTGACATCACTGACCTGTATTCTCTCCGCTGGCTCACCACCTCAGGGCTGTAGTCTTCATAGACTCGGAATGGTTTATCCATATACTTCAGGTCGTTCCTCCTAGCCTGTCGTATTAGCAGCTCCTTGTTTTGTTAGCGGTGAAAACAGACAATGACGGGCCGCGGTCTGCCTCCAGGGGTCGGTTTGGGGGCCGAAATACGGTGTGCACAATCCAGTTCGGGGGGAGAGGGGAAAATGTCTCTCCTAAAAACGTCTTGCAACAACTGTGAGAAAAACTTAGAGGGTTGTGGACCCTCAATCCCTTCCTCCAGGCCGATAAGGCGGGCATTGCAGCGTCTGTTTCTCGACTCAATGTCCGATAGCTTAGCCTTCAGCTTTTTATTAGCGACCCGTAGTGTCTCACAGGTATCCTCCACTTTAGCAAGGCGCTGGTCGAGCGGTTCAGCGCTTTCCTCCAAAGATTCTAGGCACTCACCATGGTTGTCCGATGCCTTCTGTAGTCCATCCAGCTTTTTACTCAAGTCATCAAAAGCTGACTTTTAGTTTCGCCAGTAAAGCTGAATGGTGCTCCGCTAGCAGTGCTGTTATGTCGGCTTTGCTAACATTCGCAGGAACGCTAGCAACCACGCATTCGGTTGTTTTACCATTCGACTTTGCAGGTTTAGGCGACATGACAGGGCATCAAATGTTCCAACGCCTTCACCAAATCACCAAGATATTTGCCTCAAAAGATAAGTTAGGTGGGCTCGCTCAAATAACTAAAAGTTGCGGGAGCTAAGGGAAAGCGTGACTACCCCATGCTTGTCTATAATTTGATTATTTTAATAAACCATGTAACTTGGATGGATTCGATGCTGGCGTGACCACAGTGCACATGTCTGCTGTTGCTCACAGTGGTCCAAAGGACCGCTCAGGGAGTTTGTGTCGCTCAGACACATGCTCCTCCTACCAACTCAAAACAAAACAAAACACAAACTGAAGTGTATGCTCTCTACTGCCCCCTGGTGGACAGTCTGCATACTGTACTTTGAATCCCATATCCAAAATGGCTGCCTTGTTTTGGCGAGTTGCGCTTTGCTGGGGAAATCTTTGCTTTTACAATACATTTCTGGTGTGAATATCATTGCTTTGTTTCAGATGGTTTTGATGTTTTTATACCTGACTTCATGGTAAAGTCTGCATCAAATACAACACAATGGGTTTCCAAAGTCAGTTTTTTTTGTCCCCCATATCTCTCCTTTTTTCACCTTATGAAGCAATCTATATGATGCTTATTACAGTGACAAAGTCAATATTTCCATTAATTAACTACACTTATTAAAGCTTGAAATGTCTCTGTGCGCCGCCAAAATCACATTGGATTTTAAATCAACTGATCAAGATGAGATTGTAGCACAGACTTCCAGCTTTAATTCAGCACATTTTTAGAGACTAAATCCATTTAAAGTCGTGTTTTTAAAAATCCTCAAAAAGAAGAAAATCAAATTAAAGGATATCTTCACAATTTCAAACATATAGTTTTATACTGTTAAAAACTCATCTTTTTAAACTTGCTTTTGGTTGATTTTTGTTTCTATGTTTTCAGTTCTCTGTGAAGCACTTTGTGTTTTTATCTTGGAAGGTGCTATACAAATAAAATGTTACTTGATTTACTTACTTTTATGTCTCTCCAGAGGCTTAGCTTTGCAGGGAATGCCACTTACATGTTATATTTGGTTGTCTTATCTCCATCTTGATTACCAGAGACAAGTATGAAAGTTGTTAATGAAAGCTAGAGAAACCGTAACTCTGCTTCTGATTTGCATTTCCTGAGGTTTCCTGTTGTTTTTCTCCTGTTAGGTATGATGCAGGCCACAGCTGGCTTCTTCACATATTTTGTCATCCTGGCTGAAAATGGTTTCCTCCCCATGGACCTGATAGGACTCAGAGTGCTGTGGGATGATAAATATGTAAATGACCTGGAAGACAGCTATGGGCAGCAGTGGGTCAGTCACACTTATGCTTAAATTTAATTGGCGTTTCAGTCTAGGAAAAGGAAAACATTCTAATCTTTTCCTTTTTATTTTATTCTGTTCCAGACATATGAGCGCAGAAAGATTGTAGAGTACAGCTGCCACACAGCCTTCTTCGCCAGTATTGTGATCGTGCAGTGGGCCGATCTGATCATCTGTAAGACCAGGAGGAACTCCATTGTGCAGCAAGGAATGACGTATGTACACATAGAGATGCTTGAGATCTTCAAATGACAACTGGGTCTTTATATTTGAGTAATTGTAAATAAAATCAAAGACACTACTGATGAGATGGCTTCAAGCCACAATGACAGTTTGGTACTGTGTTGCATGCTTTCCTATGACAAGAACATCAATATGTCAGGTAATTTTAAGAGTAGGAGCTTTTGTTGTATTGACCCATACCTTTTTTTCACCCCCACAGGAACCGCATCCTCATCTTTGGGCTCTTTGAGGAGACAGCTCTGGCTGCCTTCCTTTCATACTGCCCAGGCATGGACGTTGCCCTCAGAATGTACCCTATGAAGTGAGTCAAGTACACAAACAGAACCATCCTGTGACTCATGACTTTAAAATTAGCTTCCAAGATAATTTCGTAGGCTCCAATAATCATGCAGAACGTTTCATTTTCCTTTTTCACTGTTGGCTTTTGTTGATATCCCACTTTGCGTGTCTGTTCAGTTTATTTGAGTACCTCGCTGAGCACAAGGCAACTTTTGTTAAAGTGTGAAAAGCCTTCTTTTGGCAAATTTGCAGACATCCCTGGTTGCTGGATCCTTCCGGAGGTTTCTCGTACATCACTCAGTGCAGACAGCCCTTTGAGAGCTTCATGTTTTCAGTTTGGTGATGCTTTAGCTTTATCATCTCGTTGAAAATAAGATGGCTATTATCTAGTGTCACTGGTAATTTCCACTTCAGAGGCAGAGCGAAGCACAAGAGATGCTATACTAATGAGTTTCTTTGCCCAAAAGAGAAAAATAGAAAGCACTGAGGCTCATTAGCTCAAGAGTTCACACGCTACTTTCCTTTGTCACCTTTATTCATCGGTTTCCCATGGATCTGTCTCTCCTTTCTCACCTTCTTCATTCACCTGTTTTGTGTCCCACACTCTAGCTTCTGTTTTGTTCTTTCTAAGTTATTTCTCTCTTTACCTCTGTAAATATCTTATGCAGATTAAAGGTGCTGAGCATATGTGTCTGACACTATGCCCTTCTGGGGTATTTTATTGGGTAAAGACAGGGGTGTAGGCCCCTGCTCTAGTTCTAAGACACTTATAGAATCACACAAACCCCCTCTAGAATTTTGGTGGATTTGTTTTCAGGGCTTTGCCTTAGTGGGCTTTTAGCAGCCTCGTTAGCGTTGCCAGAGAGCACTATCAAAGAGATGAACAGGATATGTCCTCAACCCAGCTGTCAGATTTCTCTGCATCATTTTGTTTCAACGGCTTCTGAATTCATTTAATAGCCGGTTCTCCACAGCCTAATGCTCACCCCAAAAGCTTTTCTGTTCAAAAGAGAAGAGTGTGCTTGTGTTGGGGTTTTTTGTCACATTCCCATTAATAATTCAACCTGTCTGTCCATCCTTACCTTTAGGCCATTGTGGTGGTTCTGTGCCTTCCCCTACTCCCTCCTCATCTTTGTTTATGATGAAGCCAGAAGATATATCCTCAGACGCAACCCAGGAGGTAAGAGCTTCACTAACTCTTGACATATATAACTATCTGAGGCCCCTAGGACACATTTTTGCCTGTATTCTCAGTATTGTAATCTGAATGTAGTGGGGCACAGAGGGATTTTTTACTTGACTTGAAGTCAGATGCAGAAAAATGTGCTGCGTTGCTTAAAATATGTGCTCTCTGCACATTTGGAAAGAAGAGGATCATATTTTTGCATATTTGGGAGGTGATTTTCTCAAAAGTTCGCCCCACACATTGCAATAATCTCAATGCATGAAAAGCGCTGAAGGCAGAGGAAAAATGTGTCCCTTTAACGTAATTAAACCGCATTAAAAAAAACCCCATCTGAATGGGAGACCTTCTTTTTAGCTATTTTTTGACAAACACATGGGATTGAAAACACGACTGCAAAGTAGTGAAATATTGATGGCTTTAAAAGGTGTTGAAACTTCTAAAAAACCCCACAAAAACAAACAAACTCCCTCCAGTGGCTGATGTCAGTCTCATTGATTCATTGAGGCTGACATCACAGAGCAAAGGCAGCCGCAGCTTTGTGAAGGTGCCCACTGTACTGTGTGAAAATGAGACACAGGTGTGTGTGTGTGTGTGTGTGTGTGTGTGTGTGTGTGTGTGTGTGTGTGTGTGTGCGCACGCGCGCTCAGCAAAAGTGGCGTATGCCTCTTGCGAGTCTATTTTTCGTGGATACTCGTGCCCAGTATTGCTGCCACAACTGCGTCCCTACACTGACCAGTGAGCTGAGGCAGATGGCAGAGCCCGGTGGGATTTGAACCCCCAACCGTGGTGTAGTTAATGCATCATTCCACCCACAAAGCTGAACAGAACCTGTACGAAGGGCTGGCTCTGAAGCAGCTGTGTGAGAGTGCGTGTGCGCTACATCTGAGCCCCACGGCACAGATCAGTGAACATCCCACTGCCCATCCATGGTGAATAATGTGTTACATTCAGACAGGAAAAAACACAAGTTGAGCTGACATGGTTTCTAGCAACTTTGGCCCCCTTTTCTTTCTTTCTTTTTTTGAAAGCGCTAGCAAATAAATACTTTTTCCACTCCATAAATAGCCCAAAGTGAACTGCCCTTAGATAATTTTTTAACTTTTTTAAAACTATTTTTTAACTCACAGTTTCTCCCAAAAGTGAAACCCAACATGCTAAATGGTATAATTCAAGCATTTAGAGCAGGGATGTCAAGCTCATTTTACATCGAGGGCCACATACAGCCCACTTTGATCTTAACTGGGCCCTTTCTGTCGTTGTAAGTTTAAGTTTAATCCATCTCTATATTTTTCTATAATATAAGAAAATTAAGTGAAATAATAACCAAAACAGAGGCATTTCTATAATAGATGGTCATCTATGACATGATTTTATTATTTAATATATCACTGTAGGATGATTAGTATGCATGGGGTGGTCTTTATCAGTAGGTAAAACTGAAAGATTTATGAAAATACAGTTAAAAATCCAAGATTTATGCTCTCCTTCACATTGTCCAAAGATGTCCAGCGGGCCAGATTGGAGTCTTTTGCAGTCCTGGCGCCTTATGTTTGACACCAAATACCAAATTGGTGTCAAAATTGGGGAATTTTGGTATTAGGACCACTCTCGCCATTCATTTTTACTGGATTTTATGTCCAGCTAATGATATAAAACCCAAACATCTAGCTTTTGAGCTACAGGGTCATTTTATGTGATTCTTTTAGTCATTTCATCCCAGGGTGATTATTCATGGCCTCACTGATGGTGTAACCTCATAAGCAACCATGAAACAAAAATGACACAGCCTCTCCCGTCCCTTCAGGGTGCATCTCCTAATGGCCGCATTTCCCCTAAATTTAGCATGCAGTCTCTCGCACACGGCCCAAGCCCAGTCAAGTCTTATTTCTTCGAATCACTGTCAGCCAGCATGAGGGGTGAAATCTTTCTGAGCACGAGGTTTGAGGCCAAAGCCGTTTTAGATGTGGCTGTCGTGTTGTATTCCATCTTTTTTTTCTCTGTAAAAGACAATGAGACAAATTTGAGCCCTAAACTGTGAGAAAGACTAAAAAAACAAAAAAAAACCCTCCCTAATTGTGTCTCCTTTGCTTTCTAGGTTGGGTGGAGAAAGAAACATACTACTGATCCAACGCCACACAGACACGGAAGGAGCGTGTGCTTCATTACTATTTAATGCCATGTTACATATTTGTTTGAGTTATTAGATCCCCCCATTAATAACACCACAAAGCATGGATAGATTAAGATTATATTGATGTGTGTTTCTTTCCCAATAAAACATTCCCACTGTTCACTGAGGCTGCTTGCATGATTGCTTGTCTCTCTGATGCCTTTGGACTGGAAACCGTGTTTCAGGAACTTGATTCAGGATGTTCCGAGGTTCAGCAGATACATACCTGTGAGTCAGGCGCAATGACCCGTGCAGTGGGATTATCCACCTCAACAGTCTTCACTGCAGGAATTGAATGTGAAGAGCTTAATGGGGAACAAGCAAGATGTCTCAGGGAAGGAGAAATATTTTAGGGCATTTTCACAGGAAAGCATGATCATCATTTACCATCAATTAGTAACTTAGAGTTCAGAGTGTATTGAAGTATTGAAGAATAAAGGTGGTCAGAACAAATATTGACTTTCAAATTCAGTAATTGTACAAACTCTGTTTTTGCCTCATATAATAATAATAATAATAAACTTTATTTATAAAGCACACTTAAAAACCAAGGGTATGCCAAGGTGCTTAACAAGTAAGATAGAGAATAGGAGGAGGATAATAGAAATAGGACCAAAGCAAGTACTAAGTATGCAAGCAGATAACTGTCACTGATACATAGGAAAGCAACAGGTACAGAG
>NW_005187646.1:545322-564605 GCF_000239375.1 Pundamilia nyererei | reverse complement strand
TCTGTCTCTTTCTCTAACATCTAAATAAAATCTTGGCTATTTATAGCACAACACTGGCAACATGCAAGCCACATTTAATCGTGCACCCACAAATGGGAATGCAAAACAAAAATGCAGTAAACAGGCAACTGCACATGTGCAGTAATACACAGGAAGACGTATAGGCTTGTGTGCACACCCGCCTCCTCTATGCCAAGGCTTGCTGCTGTGCGTCCATCTGTGAATTAAGTCCACCTGTGGGTTTTGTTTGTTTACCCCTGCTTTGGGGTATTTTTTTCTCATCATATTTCAGAGCAGAGCTGGTCTGATAAGCAACCATGGAGTTAATGTGTGTGTGTCTGTTGAACTCCTTGCTGAAGCCCGCCATTGAAATCTTCCCGTCGTCTGTTTGATCTATCTCAGCTTTATCTTGACACTTGCCGCAGAGTGCTCTCCAGGCCAGCTGATAAAGTCTGTCAGAATACACAGGGATCCAGACAGCGAGTGACACCGTTTACCTATCGGGACACAATAGCACTCCGTAACTGCAGGCTCATATTGCCCTGCCCCGGTCTACTTCATTCTTGAGAAGGTCGCTCTCAAAGCATAATCTGTCACAGCCTTCTGATGCGGCTGGTTCGAGCTGCAGACAGGAGACAGGAGAGCAATGAGGGGGGAATTATAAATGTGGGTTTGCCCCGAGATTTACGGAATCTAAAGCCTTGGTGGAGCTTTGGCTCATGAACATAAGGCTGTAACTTTCCTTTTTTTCCCCTCTGGCCATATATATACGACAGCAAGTGGCTGACTGTTTCTGGTTTCAAGCTTACATGCAGGGATGAAAGACTAAATCTCTCATTTGTGTTGTGGGATGAAAGGGTTTAAAAGCTCATGGAACAGATGCAAATGGCCATAAGAGTGCTGCTGCTGCTGCGGCTGCTGCTGCTGGGGTAGTGTACAGCAAAATCTTGCTGCAGTGTGATAGTCAGTGGGCTCTCGGCACAGATCCCTCTCCCTCTATCTTGCAATCTCCGCAGGAGGTGGTCAGAGGTTGGGCAGTGTTCTGGAGCTGGTATATGTTCAAAGTATATGTGGCCTAGTCAGGGCTGGACTGGGACAAAAAAATCGGCCCGGGGAATTTGGACTAGAGACCGGCCCACCAAAAATGTGACGTCATTCAGGGGTAAAACCGCAAAGGGTTCTGGGAACTTGTGGCAAGAGGTACTAGCGCATGCAGGCTTTCAATTGAACTCAGTTACACAGCGATAAAAAGAAACACAAATAATGGCAAGAAGCTGTTGTATTATTAACTGCAATAGCCGGTGTTGTGCCAAAAAGTGATTGTCTGCCAAAAACCGATTTCCGGTATTTGCCAAAAACTGCTCATATTTAAATTGCTATAAGTAACTTGTTGGGCTATAATATGTGAAACATATGTCAAATGCATCCCTCATGGATGACATAAAGTCATCTCTCCATCTCCATCTCTCTCTCCTGTTCTTTTATTTCTCTCTCTCTTGCTCCATCTCTCTCTGCTGCTCTTCTGTCTCCTCTGTCACAGACTTCTCCACTTTTGATAATAAATCAGCCTGGTGCAACATGTAAGGATTGGCACAATTTGTTAAGATTTTGAGGAGTCTGAGAAACTAACCTTAAGCATAAAATAAAATTTACTATCAGTAACTTCATAGCACCCACCCAGCAGTATATAAACTCTGTCATGCTAGCTAGTACGCAGTACCAGTTATTCTAAGCGACTGTAAAAACTCAGCACAACAAAAACAAACTACAACTAAACTTGGTTTATATCTGACACAGATAGACAGCAGGTCATAACTTCTTACCTGAAGTTCAGTTCCTCTGCCACTATGACCGGCGGCTGCCTCGGGTCTCTCCTCCTCTTGCCTCCCCTTTCCCTTATCCACCTGCTGGCCTCCACCACTTGATGATGTTGCTAAATCTGTGGAAGCTATGACATAGCTACCGCCAAACAATTCAGTTATTTTTACACATTTGGCAGCGTCTGCCTGAAGGGCTTGTTTCTTTTTGGCCCTAATTTTTTCTGCACCTCCTTTCCTTTTTTTGTTCTCCATTTTCTTTAGTTCGTCTATCCGGTTGTTCAGTGATGACGCGACGAATCCTACTTCCGGGTCCAAAGTAGTCTGCGTTTAATATGGCTTTTGTGTTGTTAACATGTTTAATGTTATGTATTTTCTTCTATTTGATCTCAAGAAGCTCCTAAAAACAGTCAGTGATCCCTGTTGACCTCCCTCGGCTTTTATTACCACTAATCATTTATTTAAGCTCAGTTTTTTTTAAAACCTTAGGATGTAACTACAGCCCAGCCCATGCAGCAGTATATGAATGACTAACCTCGTATTGTGGATGGATTATCTCAGTTGTTCTCCTGGCTGAAGTTTGGTCCTTTTACAGCATCCTGCCATGCGATTACATTTGTTCCTGACCACCGAGAACACTCACATTAACTTTTATCGAGTGGAAAAAAAAGTTAGCTTGTTTATATTATGCTAACATGCTGTGTCGCTAGCGGTCACGTAGCACATCATTATATACCAGCTAGCCCAACTTCAGTAACCCTACAAACGTCACTGCTGTCTAGTTTTCTGTCTTCATTTATGCTGGAAGTGATAGCAGAGCTGTACGTTTTAATTTGTTTCCAAAACCACGCAGTCAGAACATGCTATATTGTATTTGGATAGAAGCTAGCGAGCTAACTCCCTGCTAACTTCTAACTCCGTTAAATGTCATAAATTCCGTTTTCATGGACGCCTGGATGTTAAACTCAATTGTTACACCTGGTAGAGCAGAACGCTGATCATTTTATTAAAGATGAAAGACTTTAGACAGTTTTTCAACTCTCAGTAATGCCATAGTGATCGTTTGATATATGGACCTGCAGTGGGGTTTAGACCCAGACACGGCCAGTGACGTCAGACTGAACAATCGGATTGGCCAATCCAACACCTTTCATTATTTATACCCTTCCAAAAAAAAAATCGATCAACCCATAAAAACAAAAAGTCGCCAGCGGCCCACCGGGCAAATGCCCGGTATGCCTGATGGCCAGTCCAGCTAGGGGCCTAGTACCAGGGGAGAAAAAGCAAACAATAGGCTGGCTGGTCAGAGGGAAAGAAGGGAAAAGTGTCAAGGCACCCCAGGGCAGAATGGAGGCCTGGGATGCTAATGAATTTTGACATGATAAACCAACAAAACAGATAAGCTTTTATAAGCTTTTGTCTGCTTATACCCTCAAAACCCATGACAAGCCTGGTCAGACTATACTGCGAGCATGAGTGTGCCTTTTTTTCTGCAGCTAGAGATTCAGAAGCAGGGGCTTCAAAAGTTGGCTGCCCGCTATCAGCAGCAACAACCTTGTCAAAGCAGCAGGGGAAGGGAGGTGTCTGCGAACCCAGCTGTTAAGCCGGGAGAGGTGTAGATGAATCAGGAGTGTGTGTGCATGTGTGTGTGTAGTAGTTTGCTAACAGCAGGGTGTTAGTGGTGGGCCTCTTTTGTGCAGAGCTGAAGTTTAAAGCAATAGTTCAACATTTCTGCTGAACAGTCTTTCTTGGTTGGTACTTTGATTCTAAACTCACATTAAGCTGTCCTTTAATGAGGATTTAAAAAGTATAGAAATGATATGAGTATAGTTCATCTAGATGGTTGCCTTCATATTTAAGTGTTTCTTCTATAAAAGGGTTTGAAGGTGCCAATATTGCTGGTCACAGAGGCTAACCACATTTCGATTTAATTTACAAATAGATAGGACCTTGAAAACATATTTGTCCTCATTTATTAACGGAAAATAAGTATCCACCTATCTGGCCCTGTGCCAGTGTTAGTATTTCACACAAGAACTGGTAATGAAATAGGCTACAGTTTCTCAAAAATTAATGCATCAAAGTCAATGACACCTATCAAAACCATTTCTAAGGCTTTGGGACTCCAGTGAACCATGGTGAGTGCCATTATCCACAAGTGGAAAAACATGGAACAGCGACAAACCTTCAGGAGTGGCCGACATACCAAAGGTACTCTAAGAGTGCATCGTCGACTCATCCAGGACATCACAAAAGAACCCAGAAAAACACCCAACGAACTGCAGGCCTCACTTGCCTCAGTTAAGGTCTAAGTTCATGATCCAACAATAAAAAAGAGACTGGACAAAAATGGCATCCATTTCCAAGGAGAAAACCACTGCTGACCAGAAAACACATCTTGATGATACCTGAGACTTTTAGGAAAATATTCGCTGGACTCACATGACAAATGCGGAACTTTTTGGAAAGTTTGAGTCTCGTTACGTTAGACATCAAACAGAAAATCATAACAAGATCATAATACTAACATTTAAACATGGTGGTGGTAGTGTTATGGTCTGGGGCTGCCCTGCTGCTTTAGTACAACTTGCTGTGATTGATGGAACCATGAATTGTGCTCTCTAGCAGAAAAAACATTAGTTAATGCCATGGAGCTCAAGAGCACTTGCGCTATGCAGCAGGACGATGATGCGAAACACGCCAGTAAGTCCACCTCAGACTGGTTAAAAAAAATAAAATGAATATTTTGCAGTGCCCCAGTCAAAGTTTGGACTTACATCAGATTGAGATGCTCTGATGCAACTTTAAATGTTGCGTCAGAGCACATAAATAAAGCACCACAAATAAAATTCTGGGACAAAATTCTTCCACAGTGATGTGAAAGACTCATTTGCTGTTATCACAAACACTTGATTGCAGTTATTGCTGCCTAGAGTGGCACAACCAGTTATTAGGTTTAGGCTTTGCACACAGTGGAAGTGAATTCTCATCATGCATCGCACCAGCTGGTTGCTTGATGACATTACAGGCTTGGGCTCCCAAGATGACCCGCAAATGTATTTATCAGTTGGTCATATGTCAATCAACATTATTCTTCACTCTCATCATCACACTTTCCATCCAAAGTTAACTTCCGTAGTTGCTTGATGTCACCAAAAATCATGCACTTTCTATGTTCTCTGGTTGCCGCGTTGCTGCAAATCAGTTTCATTGGGTACGCAGCTTTAAGGGGCAATTGCTTTTTCACACAGGATAGTTTGGATAGCTTTTATTTCATTAATACAGGAACGGATAATCATTTAAAAAAACAGAAAATTGTAATTCTAATACAAATTATGTCCACTATTAAAATTTCTAAAACATGTAAGTGTCACAAATATGCAGAAGACTAGGAAATAAGGAAGGGGTCATAGACTTTGTAAGCTAGCAATGTTTCTCAAAAACAAATAGTTCGTTCAGTGAATGAGCAAAGATACATAACATTTAACATAGAAAATCAACAGTTGCCATGTTATTTTAATTGTTAGTATTGTCATTATCATTATTATTATTATTATCATTTTTATTTTGGACTCCTTGCGGTGCAGATTAGTGCCCATCAGTGTTGAATTGTGTGTGTGTTTGTGTGTGGCGCTTAAAAAGAAAAAAAAGAAAAGAAAAAAGAAAAAAAACGCCCAATAATGGAGGATGCCCCGCCTTCATCCGTGGGGTTACCATGGCAAATGGCGTCGACGTCACTATGGAAGAAACGCCGTCTATAAGTATTGGAGGGTCTGCCGCGACGGCTTGCGAGCTCGGATGTGTGCTGCGGAGGAGTGACACGTGCTGACTACAAAAATAAAGAAAAATAAATAAATTAAAAAAAAATATATATATATATATAATAACAGGCACATCCAGGAGTTTTATTTTTTTATCTTTGTTTTTTGTTTAGCTTGTTTTTTTAACTGTATATAAATTTAAGGTGGAGTTTCGTTGCTCTTTTTTTTACTTGAACTGGGAAGAATTAACCCCGCATTTTGGCAACCATGGGACGAGGAGTGAGTATAAAAAAATGTTTATTTTACCTCTTTGTTCGACTCCACAAATGCTCTTATTTGCTCCCGCTGAGAATAAGCGGTAGGCAAAAGGAGATATTTGAAAGTTCGCCATTCAAACAAGTGGTTCGCTTTAAGTCGATGCTGATGCTACACCATGTGTTGCGATTCGCTCGAAACGCTTCAAAATGCCTTCTCCTCAAATGTCTCTTGAGGGGTACTTCCGTGTTTCGAACCCTCAGAGTAGAGACTCCCCCCTTTTCTTGTTCTTCTCCTTCTGTTATTTATGTATTTTGTCATTGACTTGAGCCCGTCAAGGATAAAGACCGCTGTGAAGTAAGTTTCCATCGCTCACAGAGATGCTTTTGATTGGCGTCCCGTTATGTAACGAGATGTTCTGAACCGCCTGAGCTGTCAAAAGTTTTCCAGCTGCGACGGTGCAGCTGTGGAAATAAACCCGCTCGAGAAAGTAACGGTGTCCTCACTTTACTGACTTTAGAGCCACTTTAAGCTTCAACTCGAGTGGGAAAGCTCTTCGTGAGCAACACATAGCACAGAAATGTATGCCTTTAGGGAAGAACTGTGGCTTTTCTTTCTCGCTACTTGTATGTATTTATTTATTTTATTTCAGCACCAGGCGTTTTTATTCTGGGAATAACAGCCTGGCAGTGGGAGGGATATGTTAGCAGCCCGACCCATTTTTCTCTGCCTGCAACTGTGAGCAGCTATCTTAAACTTATCTGAAGTCAGCCGTACCTCCTTTTAGGGAGAATTTCTTCGACTGCTTGCTGGGTAGTTTTGTGTCATGCGGGTTCACTATTGTGACTTTAACTGCAGGAATATAATGGATGAAAGGGTAATTGTGCTCCATGGTGGCAGCAATCCATCACTGATAGATTAAAATTGCTATAAGCTGCTTGCAGGCATTGTTAGAGAAAAAAGAAAAGAGGACAGTTTAAGCCCTTTTTGTGATGTTTTAAAATTGATTTAAAATTCCCACGCCTCCTTGTCTTTTTTCATCATATATTAGTGTCCAGCTTTTTTACATGGAAAGATTCAGTCTGTTATTGTTCCTCTGTTGCTTCTTGGTATGGCTGATATCGTCCCCTTCCTCCCCGGCTTGAATTGTAGGGGATGAAACTGAAGCCAGTTGCATGTAATGTCAGCAGTCGCCACACCCTGCCATTCTGCGCAGGGGAAGCACTCATTACAGATTCAGCCTGCAAGGGATGGAGAGGTGGGATGAAGGGGAGAGGGAAGATGGGCTGAGAGAGATCTGGCGGGAGATGTGAAGCAGAACGCCTCATTCAGTCTGTTCCTCTTTCATTTTTTCCCTCCTTCTGTTTCCGCAGAGTTTTCTCCTCACTCTCTCTCAGCTTCTTGGCCACCGCTTCTTTTTTCTCCTTCCCATATGTGATGAAAGCCATGCCCTGCCCCCATTCGAGCCTCCACTTCCCCCACAGTGTCTCCCCTCCTTTCCTGCCCCCCTCCCTTTCCTCTTCTCTCCTTTTCTCAAATACATTCAGTGCTGGCACGGACAAATAGCTAGACTTGGAAGAGATGATGGCCACCATAGAGCCTTCCGAAGGGGTGGGGGGGTTAAGTTGCAATGGAGAAGAAGTGGGGCAGAGAGTGAGCACAGGTACGGGAAGATCATTTTTTGGGGGGGAAGTGTGCCTCCCACTTGCTCCCCTCATAATATGAGGATGACATTACTCTTTCGCCCTTTTTTTTTTTTTTATATTTTCCTCACCACATCAGCAGCACAGTGCAATAAAGAGACAAAAGCAAAGTGAGCTAGCAAGAGGGTGGATTGATTGCTTGAAAAGAGGGAGGTGGGGGCCAAGAGGCACCAGTTGCCACTGCCGAACAACTTCCAGACATGATGGAGGGGCTGCGGACATTTCTGTGCAGTGCACTCTCTTAACCTGAATGATCCATTCATGGATTAAAAGCTCTTTAGGAAAGAGGAGCAGGTAGCTGAAGCTTATCTATATTTATTTATGCCCCCCCCCACACACACACACACACACACACACTTGTTTTTCCTTTTGTTTAAATTCGCAGTGCAGAAGCTGATGGGAGGTTACCTCACCTGTTCAAACTGCAGCTTCTGCACTTGAACTAGGCGAGCACTGCGGAGTGGGGGATCTGAACGCAGAGGCAGCTGTCAATGCTTTCAGGGGAGCAATGGGGGCGAAGTGGACTAAATATTTCATAGTCTTACCCAACTCAACCTTTAAGATCTTTTTCTCCTCAGTTGGCTGAATTATTAAGAAGTTTCAGGTCTTCAAAATCATCCGTTTTTACAACCAATTCAAACGCTTTAGCTATAGCAGTTTCCTTTCACCAACGAAATTATCCTGTTCTGGTAAATGGGTGGGGTAGGGTGAAATGATCACAGTCGCATGAATATTGGGTTGTCAGGTTGAATTTGTTTGTTTTCGTGCAGCATGCGTTCTGCAGTTATAGAGAGTTAAACTACCCAGTTGTCTTAATCATACTTGGATGGATGACACATTGAAGAGAAATATTTTTTATTTTTTATGGTTCAATATCAGCCTTCCAGCAAGCTGAAAGTACATCACTCAAATGTGACAAGGGTCTTTCTAACTGGTTGAAATGTCCATAGCTGCCATAGCCTCCTTGACATCTCCCATCAGTTTCTAGACTCTGCATTGCAAAGCCTCAGTGTTTTGGCTCCCACCCTTCTGGGGTTTTCTTTTCTTTAGTGCTAAAAGTGGTAACATTTGACTTGGGTTTATGAGGGTTGAGTTTTGACAAAGTTTTGACCTTTCAACCGTCATATTGTTACAATGTGACCGCTGGTCATTTTCATTCTGATGGGAGTAAGCTTCTTCAGGATGATAATGCCCTCTTTGTAGGACACACATGCCTCTTTTCCACTAGCACCAACTCGACTGTACTGGATTCAACTTGGCTCAGTTTAAGCCTTTTCCCTTTCAATTACCACTCACTGTGGGTGGGGTCCTTATAACAATGTGGTCCAAAGATCCTGTGACAACATTTACATGTGAAATAAATACAACACAGCAATGGAAAACAGAGGCGACTGTATACCTGCTGCTAAGCTGATGGTAAATGTCTGCAACTAGTCTTTGGACTAGGGTCTTGGTTTGTGTGCATCCATTTCCCTAATTTCCATGTTTGAGGGAATCAGTGGCATGAAGTCTGTTGGTCCCAGCCCAGTAGACCAGGCACTACCACCTAATGGGAAATCCTAAAAACTGAGTACAGTCAAGTGAGTAGGTAGTAGATGAGTAGGTGCTAGTAGAAAGGAGGCAATACAGTCACTAATGATAACTATTTGAAGAGGGTGCAGTCAGTCCTATTAGAAAATTTTAGGACGGACATGTTGGGGAGTTCCACCACAATCCTTAGGAATGCCAAATGAGGACCCTAATGGAGTTGTAGAAACTTGGCAAATCAATACAAAGGATGACCAAAGCAGGTGTACAGGAACGTGTAGCTGCGGTACCTTACTGAAACACCCAATGTTAAGTTTTTCCTTGAATTTGTCTCATCTGAAATCTATGGACAGGCAGATTGGCTCTGTGAAAGTACTGGTTAAGGACACAGCTGAGGATTTTCTGATCTTGAGCTTGCAGTTTTGCATGGAAAATATGACTATGCGAGTGTAGTTGAAACATTGAAGTGTACATGCTGTGAACAGTGAAAAGACGGTAATATTGCTGTTTCTGGATGGCACTCCCATCACTCGTATCAAAGACTTTTCTCTCTCATCTTCCCACCATAAGCTGACTTGGCATGCTAGTCCCCGCCCACTTTTAATCTACACCTTCACATCCATTCCTTACAGTTCGTTCCCCCCTTGTTCTCTGTTTGTACCTGTTTTCCTTCCGCTCTTGTCCCGCTCCCCCTCTTTACTGGGGATTTAACATTCTTTCCGCTTGGCAGTCACTGTGAATTAACTGGGACTTTTGTCACACAGTACCCCTTGTCTGTTTCCGAACACCGCGTACCCCCTTCTCTCTGCTTCTTTTTCCTACGCGCAGTCAATCTTTACCCGTTGTGTTTCCTACGTTCCATTAATCTGTTTGCCATCTTTAGCTTCTCTCTTTCTTTCCTGCTTTGCCATTCTTTCTGGCTTTCCTCGTTTTTATTTTTAATTCCCTCCCTCCAATTCTTCCACATGCCATCCCTCCCTGAGCCTTCCCCTCTGTTTTGCTAAGAAGCTTGAGCCGTGTGATTTGTTTTCCGTGGCAGCTCTTTGAACTTTCCCTGCGAGCCTGTAGCTGAGTAAATGTGGAACATGGACATAAAAACCAAAAACCTGCAGAGAACACACGGGTGGCTGTCTTTTGTGCTCCTTTCCTGCATGAGGAAATATGGGAATTTTCCACGCCATGTTAAAATCTAGATCCAGGATCTGCAGGCTGAATCACTGAGTTGTTGGCTCGTGCGATTATGACATAAGATTGCAGTTTGAATTCTTGAGGAAACACTGCCAGACATTCATTCATTCACTCACTTTTGTTCTTTTTTTTTTTATGGGGGGGGGGGGAGCTGAGAGTCACAGGGACGTGGAGGGAGTTTTAAACACGACCCCCCCCTCCCCCACATTTAAATTAACACACTTTCTTTTCAGTGT
Source organism: Pundamilia nyererei (assembly GCF_000239375.1). NCBI lineage: Eukaryota > Metazoa > Chordata > Actinopteri > Cichliformes > Cichlidae > Pundamilia > Pundamilia nyererei. Next base: position 554,118 of record NW_005187646.1, on the reverse strand, counting down.
TTAAACAGAAAAAGGGGTAGTTGGAGGAAATGAAAGAATAAAGGAGGAGGAGGAGGGGGCATGGGAGGAAAGGGGGAGGAGGGGGGGCTGTGACACGTGACTTTGTCCATTCACATATCTCCAGAGGTGTGGCAACAGTCGCTGGTGGCAACCGGGCAAAGTCCCAGGACAGTCTGTGTGTGTTTGTGGGGGCACAGTTGAATGAGCAGCTTTTGTATCTGGTAAGAGACCCTGGCACCAGGGTGGACTCGCTCACAGGAATTCTGCCTGTAAAACGTTTTCGAACACTTTAAAATATGTGGCTGCTCGACCGCTTTCTTCTGATGTCCACTTGAGCCTCTAGGATGTTGTTCTCCCATGCGAGGAGCAAAAGCCGGGAGGCTGGGAGTGGGGTCAGCTTTTGAAGTTGCTTCTGCTCGGAGATGCAAACCCTCACTGTTTTCCCCAACTTTGTCATGCTTCTTTTTCTATCTCAAGCCTTCTTCTTACCGGTTAGTTCTCACGGGATTCAATCGCTAATAAAAGCTGAGCTGAACTCAATGTCACTGATATCGGTCTGTAATGTTGCGAAATCTTTCTGACAGTTCCTGGACTTTGTAGCCTTTTTGCAGACAAACAAAAGAGAGCGTGGTTCCAGCCTGTTTTGAAATTCCCAAAAATCTCCAAAAAAAGGCGCAAGGAAAAAAAAACAATGAGCACTGGTCAGCATCATAACAGATAACATGGCCCACGTGCCTGTGGTCTTACCAAGCACATGAAACGATTCTGTGAGGCTGTTTGTGTGTTTGATGCAGATTTTGTGAGGGTAGTACAAAAGGCCATTGTTCAGGGAGAATTCATACCAGTTTATTATGACATTTGCTTTTGTAGAGCAGATCCTTCCCTCTCATTTTTTTCCCCTTGCTCATCATCTGTCAGTGTATTGTCTTCATACCACCTCCTTCCCCACTTTCATCCTTGCATTTTCTTTCTAATCTTAACCACCTTGCTGCTGTAAGGAGTTCACTGACCTTGAATGCTGCTCTTCAAGGTTATGAGAAGCCTCTCAGTGCAAGTGCACTGGACCCCAGAATCCTCAAAGTAGTAGTATTTGTTTGCAGCTGTGCTTCGAGCTAAATAAGCATCAGGAAATATGCAGACAGCGATGTCTTGTGTGATATCCTTAATCTAGTTGATATCTCTGACTCTGTGCTTTGATTTGTTGTCTTGCGAGCGGAAAAAGACCGCGAAAGCTTCAGAGTCACCTGACTCTCTGTTGCCTCTTCTGACACCAGGAAGATGAGCTGTCAACATGTGACTGTGGAGTAAGTGTAGGTGCAGCACCTCTGCGTGTTAATTTATGATGTCTCAGTAGCAGTTGGTAAAGTGACAGGTGCAGCGCCGTCACGGGGAATGCATTCATTTCTGTACAGTGCAAGTAAGACTGGGGGAGGGTGGGTAAAATCCCGGATGGGATTTAGTTATGTGTCACCCTTATCTGGCAGGACCAGAGCAAGTTCACTGGGTTTAAAACTGATGCAACTGATGAAATGGGGCTTTCCCCACACAGAGGCAGGTGCGTCGACAGTAATGCATCAAAGACCGAACAAAGAAATGGCAGACAACTGTGGCTGACTTTAAGGCCACGTGTTGGCAGTGAGCTACAGAGGGATCATTAACACTGTTTTGTCTTTATAGTCAAGGCAAATGCCTTTAGAGTTAGAGGCTGAATGCTGTCAGTAGCAATGAGTTGAATGAAATGCTGTGTGATTACAAATAATCTGAGTGTCACTTGATTAAGAATAAACTTAGGTTCCAGTTCAAGGCTGGGAGGGAAAAAAAGTGTTTTGGCTGAGGCGCACAATGACAAATCAACTGACTGAGGTGCGAGACACAGGGAAATTTACTTATCAATCTACTCTGTCTTTTAAAAGAAATGTCAAGAGCAGACTTAGGGGAGCGGTGCAGCAGCTCCGGCTTGACTGTTGCTTGTCAGCTGCTTTCTTTTTTGAGTCTGCCGTCAGGGACTTTGTGCTCTGTAGCAGGTTAGTGTTTCTATTCTGGCATCTTCTCAGACTCTGATCTTTTACCTGAAGTGAAAGACTTGAAATAGCAGGTGTTTAAAAACCTCACAGATCACTAGTCCAAGTTGGGGTTTCTCTGCATTGTTGTGGCCTCTTTTATGTATCATTCATATTCATAAATACACTGTTGCTGTGACAAAAAATACTAATGACTTATTAATTTCATTTCTGGATACTTCAATTATAAACTTTTATCTTTCCTATTAGGACTAGAGCCCAACCATTACAGTTGACTAATACTGGGTATTTGCCGCTATGTTAGTATCAGTGTCTACAGACAAACACAAAAACCAACAATACAAATAGGCATATAAAATTGTCATTATCCTAAAATTAGTAGCTACACATAACAAATGTATGAAGAAACTGGTTTGTGTGCCTGAAAATATCGGCTAATATGATTTTTCAATCACTGAACATGAGTATTCGTCTTAAAAATCCTGTATCAGTCTGACCCTAAATAGGATAATTAATGTAACTACTATTATATAGTAATTAAAGAACCAAAAACTGTAATTATTTAAGCTAACAGATATTTAATTATTAATTATTATTTAAGTTGGACAGTCAAAATTAAAATGGTTGCAGTTCAACTTCTTTTTCTGAGGACGATTAATGTTTGCACAAAGTCTAATGATATATTTGACGTGCGTCAGTCAAGTGATATGTTCTTGAGGCCATTCAGCTGAGGAGTGCATGCAGTCCTGGATGATAAATGATCAAATCATAATCACAAGCTATCAAAGACAAATGCATGATTTTTCATTGATTGATTAGAACGGGTGGTATACACAAGCCTGGCATTCTTCATATCCAAAATTCCAGAGGTGAATGAATTTTTATCAATAAAACATTGTTCAGGATGTGAACTTTTATACATGGAGGACATGGACTTTACAGACTCTTCAAATTGGTGTCATCTCTGTTGGAAACAAATGTGTGTCCAACTTTGGGCTCTGGTCCTCTCTTCATGAGTGTTCTCACTAAAGCCAGATGGCCCCTGAGGGCCCCCTGAGGTTCCAGAGGCTAAGAGCAAGAACCAGGCTCGATGTTTTCCCAGCTTAGCTGGCCAGGGGGGCTCAAGCAACAATAACAACATGTGCTTGGGATCACACAGTGCGCTGGTGGCTCTCTGGGAAACTTTAAGGGCTAATGTGGTAGAAAAACAATATTAGTTAGCATGTTTCCATGACTGGGACTGTGGTTAGGATGTTCATTTATAGTCATTCTGGGTCCAAAATATCACCACCTAACGAGCGAAGCAAATTGGTAGTCACTTGGTGTTGGACAGCCTCCTTCTCTGCTAACATGTTAACACCTTTAAAGTGCTGTACCTTGTACAGCGCTGAATTATTGATGGGACTTAACCACTGATCGATGTCTGCTTCTAGAGTTGCTGTCTTCTGTTACATACCTGAAGCACACACTAGCTTAGCTTTCTCTCCCTCGTAGCACAAACCCTGAGAATCAAACATGTGCTTAACCTGTTAAAACACACAGCTAGTGGCCCATTTGGGCAATAGAGTTATCCAATTGTCCAGGTTATATCAACATTATCTTACTTGAAATATATAAAAACCTACATCCCGTTACTATGAGACAATTACAGCCTGCTTCATATATCTGTGATATATGAACTATTGGGTATTTGCCGGTATATTGGTAGTGTCATTGATAACAACCAATAAATGAATTAAGTAATGGGAAAAAGACACTTGAACATGGTGTAAGTGTTGCTGTTGCATAGGCTGACTACCAGGTGGAACTCCCCTGTGTTTGAATTGGAACAAATAACAACCTTCTCTCACCCCAACCGGTCGCAGCAGATGGCCGCCCCTCCCTGAGCCTGGTTCTGCCGGAGGTTTCTTCCTGTTAAAAGGGAGTTTTTCCTTCCCACTGTTGCCAAAGTGCTTGCTCATAGGGGGTCATATGATTGTTGGGTTTTTTTCTCTGTATCTATGAAGCGCCTTGAGGCGACTTATGTTGTGATTTGGCGCTATATAAATAAAATTGAATTGAATTGAATTGAACCAGCTGACTTGATCAGAGTTGGTTGGTTGACTGAGATCAGTCTGCAATAAAACAATAATTTTTAAACTAGTGAGGATTCATAAATGCCTGCATTTTACAAACCTGTTTCTTTCAGAAGGGAAAACAGCTGATATGTGGGATTTTTCAAATCTCTAAATATCAGTATCGACTGTTTTTTTGTTTTTGTTTTTTTTGTTTGTTTTTTTAAATGGCGATGGTTATCAGTATTCCTAATCACAGTCAGTCTTTATGTAGCCTGCTAATGTGCCACATTAAGGCTAAAGGCAGCTGAAGTGTTCAGTCTTATGGTGGCCCTCGAAGAAGAACAGGAATTTTAATGTCTGCACTTAGTCAAGTGGCCATGTACAAAATAATTGTTGAAATACTTCATTTTGGGCTTAAGTGGATATCAGCTTTTGGCTGATCTGTTAAATTGGACAGTTGGAATAAAATAACAATTTGAAAATTTCGGTTATCTTCCTTTGAGAGTTCAACATTGTAAATGTGACTAAATAATAACTGATCGGTGGTAAAAAGCTTTAAAAAGCACATCAGTTGCATTGATTCAGAAACCCTGCAAATCTGAATGAAAGTAAAATTGTATAATTTCCTATTATTGCCAGATTGTTTCATCATATCACCAAGTCTTTCTATAGAGGCCATAACTTTAGTCTTTTAGGAGTATCATAAAAACCACTGAGTTTGGCAGTCTGAAAGCAGAATGTTCATGTCCTCATATATAAGGAGTGGTTATGTTGGCCATCTGGTTATGGTGTCAATAAACTGTAGGCTCATTATTCACCTCATTTAAAACCCTGGACAGGATGAAGGTGTTCAGCAGCACATGGAATTGCCTTACGATGTTTCTCACTGTTGAAGAAAGGAGTTCATAAGTGCTGCTTCAGAGCTGTGCGTTTTGAGCTTTAAAAATAACGCTACTTCTACCCCTAGCTGTTTCCTGTGACTTCCTTTCTTCCACTTCCCCACTCTGTCTCACCGTCTCTCTAGCTTGGCCATTTAGAAGACGGTCTTTGCGCAGTCTTGCTCTGTCGTGAAATGTAAAATCAGAAGTGTTTCCATATTTGATAATTTTTAAACCTGCTTTCACTACTATGAGTAATTCTATGTGGACACTGCAAGATCCAAATTTGGAGATATTCTGTTTACTTGCCTACAGCAAGAGAATTTGTGTCCCAGTTGGAGTTTCAAATCAACAAAATAGGGTGATATATATAAGTGTGACTACCAGTAAATGACTAGTGTGGTTTATTGTTCCACTCTGGTGTTTGGCTGGGGTGCATAACTGTTCACGTTGCATTTAGAAAACTGGCGAGTGAATAAAGTGCTTTGTGTGTGCATGCGTTTGCATGCAACAGTGACACCTTTTACTGCAAACGTGGGTGTTTTCAACAAGTGAAACTGGTTTCACCCAGCACCGTAATCTGGCTCACCACAGAGAAAGTCTTATCTCGCAACTGACCAGCAAGCGCAAAAACGCTTGCTCCTCTCCGAAGTGAGACTATTGATGCTGGCAGATAAAGATGTGCCTCTAGAGCTCGACTGATCCTTTGAAAGCTTAATTGACTTAAATTTTCAAAATTGTCAGTTGCTGAAACACAATTTTACAGATGGATTATTGGTTTTTTTTAAAAGAAGAGGCTTTTAGAAGTTTACTGGAAAAAAAAAGAAAGGAAAAAGAGAGCTGTTTGCAGTGACAGATGGTGTCCACATGTATGTGACAAGTTAAGAGGTGACTATTCTTTCTTGGACTGTTGGCTGAAGTTTGTGGCAGTTTGTCTCACCAATTTAGGTCAAGGTTTTCTGAGGTTTAGACAAGGCCATGTTTGTTATTTTTGTATCTGGTTTTAAGTGCACTGACCCACATGGAGGCTTAAAGAGACGCAGTATGGCAAAATGTCTTCTGGCATTTTGAGTCATGAGACATCAGATGCACCTCAGCAGTAGGCATCGTGTTACTTATGCATGATTCTGTCTGTTTCTGCACAGAAAAGGTTTGGAACATGAAGTTTCACCTTCAAGTTGTAACATTTTATTATTTAGCATGCGTGTGCCATCAAGTGGTTGCAGTTCATTTAAATCAGTGGCACGCACCCCCACTTGAAGTGTCATGCTGTGATTAATATTCACTGGCCCAACATTTAAACCACTGCCAGGTGAAATGAATAACATCCATCATGTTGTTGCTTTGTTGTGCTAACAAACAAAACTTGGGTTCTGAATGTCATGTGGATGTCACTTTGATCAAACCATCCACGCAAATACCAATGCAGAAAAGGCACCCCACTGTAAGGGCCATGGCAGTTACCAGTGGCAACAGTCTTCCCCCAGCAGGGAAATGCACAATGCCATGCAGCAAAAATTGCTATTAAAGGACTACATTTACCAAATAGAGTGACCCAAGCATTCCTCTGGCCTCTCTAGAATGCGCCCCATACCGCAAGCCCACATGACCCAGATGACCCAAAGAATCCGGGGTCAAAGTCTCAGTGTTAGAAACCACAGGATATTCCCAGAGGTTTTATGTCCTTTCCCCAAAGGATCAAAGCTGGTTTGGCATCACAGGAGGGAACCTACTCACTGTTAGGCTCGAAGATTTGATCTTATATGGCTTTATAACTACATGGTAGAAGTTGTATTATAGGCATGTGGATATAAACCCAGAATGAATTCTGAATTGTCCAATGCCTCAGAATTAACTGCCTCACATGTATTGGTTTCTTTTTATCTGTGCTGGTATGTTATCCAGTGGTGGCACATCAAAAAACGACTATATCAAGGTCATGACAGTAAGATTTTTGGACACTTGGAAATCTGTTTTGTTTTTTTTGTTTTTTGTTTTTTTAAATGTCCTTTGTGTTTATACTCTGGGACTGAACGATTGGTTTAATGTCTTGATTTAATGTCAGATCTCATTAGGAAACCAATAAAGAAAGAATCTTTTATACATAGGTCATTTAGCAAAGCAGCAGTTTGCGTACATTGTTAGCAAAGTGACCGTGGTCGTTGGCGAGTTCTTAAATGTGCGTGGTTGTGCGGGGTGGCACTTTAATCACCCTCACCCAGCTGAACATGCACATTTTAAAGAAGCTAACATAGGAAAACCACCTCTGTCTATCCAGAATTCTGAGCTGGCCGCAAACTAGCAGCCTCGGTATGAGCAGCAAAAAGGCAGATGCACTCGCATAAAAAAAAATTATGTAATGTAATGTGTAAAAAGAGGGAAAAAAATACTGGAAAAATGTAAATTGCTTTGGGAAGTTTTAGATCCCTTGCTCTTCCAGTGTGGATGTCAAAGTATTCTTGGGCCAGATACTGAACCCCCAATGCATCCATCTCAGTGTGACTGTTAGGTTGAAAGCATTTAGGTATAGAGAAAAACACTTGTATGAATGTGTGTGTGAGACTGGGTGAATATGACTTGTAGTAAGAAAGCACTCAATTAGCTTGCAGTAGAAAAGTACTATATAACTCCTGTGACTCGAGAGAACAATAACCGTTTCAATGGTGTCTCATTACTAACACTATACTTTGTACCTTTTGACTGCCAATTTATGCATTATTGGTATCATTCACAAAGCTTCTTGAGATAATCTAAAGTTATTTCTGTAACTAAACAGTATCTCATTTTCTGTTGTTGTTGGGTTTGTTTGTTTTTTAACCCCCATCTGCCTTGTGTTTCCAGGAAGGACGAGAGCAGTATGAGCTCGCTGCGACCTCGGAGCAGGGCGGCAAGAAGAAGGGCAAGGGTAAGAAGAAAGAAAAGGATATGGATGAATTAAAGAAGGAAGTGGACATGGTGAGTGTGTCAGTGGTCACTTTTGTTTGTTTTTTTTTGCTACGTTTGTTCACCTCAGGACCTTTTCCTGTGATTGTCCAGTCCCCTGCCTTTCATTTGAACACTCTGTCCTCTCCATTGTGTTCATCTTCTACCGCTACTTCCTTCATATATACCTCTCCACAAGGAGTACCAAAATGCAGCCAGTACTAAAGAGCATAAAATTGGTGTTTGATGTCAATATATTCACAAATCTGTCAAAGTAAAAAGTTTCATTTGTTGATCTATCATACCTTCTTTTACCAATCACATGTTAATTTCTCATTAAATTCTGAATAGTGTCCTCTAAAAAAACATCATTTTTCATCCTGCCACTGCCTAATTGTTGTTTTTCTCCAGTTTTTTTTCCTGCCTAACTCCTTCCTCTTTTCCCTTTCTTGCTTCCTCATTTCATGCTCCTGTTTTGCCTGCTGCCTTCCTTCAGCTCATCCTTCTACTTACTTTACATTTATCTTTTCCTTTCTCTTTTTTCACCTCTTCTTCACCATCTCCTCTCTCTGTCTTCTGTTGGCTCATTATCTTTCCATTCATTTATTCATCTTATATGAGGAAGTCGTTGTAAAATGTAGCTAAATATCACTGGTTTTCAGCACATTGAGCCCACACACACTTGGATTACATGAACTCTGGTCTGATGCCACTTTGTCTCTGTGTCCCTGCAGGATGATCACAAGCTAACCCTGGACGAGCTCAACCGCAAATATGGAACGGACCTCACCAATGTGAGTGAAAGCTGAAAATGTGCTGCCCTCTGGCTCTCTGTCTGCTTTAAAAACCTTAAACAGTCTAACTTTTGGCAGCTGCTGTCCTCGTCTCCAGACTCTGGCATCGTAATGTAATTTTTTT